>NC_074665.1:36625653-36880176 GCF_029448725.1 Salvelinus fontinalis
TACTCCTCCAGGGACTGGGAGCACAAGGATGGAGACTGGGAGACAGACTGGGCTGGATGTGCTAGGTGGCCCGGGACCCCCAGGGTATCAGAGTCTTCCAGGGTCTCAATGATGGTGGGCAGGTGAGGCAGAGACAGAAGCAGCCGTCTATGCTTCATACTACAGAGGAAAAAGAGACGAGAGACAGGAGGGTTAAAATATTAAGAGCACATATATATGATAAAAAAAGGGATTATACTTAAAACCAGTTAAATTGTATGTCTAAACAAAATAACATTGACCAGTGGTAACGGTACCACATCCTCAAATTGCAGACCTAGCTGAAGATATGAGCAGTGATATTGGAGATGAGCTCACCTGTGATTAAGTGCAGTTGTCAGTCTGACAGACAAAATATAGACTTGGTTCGCTGCTTGCTGCAGTGACAGTAATAATCCACTCTGAGACTGACAGAGCTGTAGCTGGTCCGCAGAGCGAGTGTGTGACTGGCCGCTTGAGTGAGAGTAAAAGCAGAGCGGGAGGCGGGGCCTTTTATACAGACACACTGCATGGAGGGAGCAAGCCAAGGCTGAGGAGGATAAATATAGCCACTAACCTGTGTGTGTGTGTGTGTGTGTGTGTGTGTGTGTGTGTGTGTGTGTGTGTGTGTGTGTGTGTGTGTGTGTGTGTGTGTGTGTGTGTGTGTGTGTGTGTGTGTGTGTGTGTGTGTGTGTGTGTGTGTGTGTGTGTGTGTGTGTGGCAGGCTGGGAAGTTGACCAAGGTTCATTGGTGCAGCTGCCTTGACTGTTTACATTTCAGAAACAATTAGGGCCTGGAATAATCATGCACTCGTTCTCGCACACACATTCTCTCTCTCTCTCTCTCTCTCTCTCTCTCTCTCTCTCTCTCTCTCTCTCTCTCTCTCTCACGCATACACACACAGACACACAGTAACTAAAAACAAATTGAGGGTCCTTTTTCCAGCCGAGTTCTCGGGAATCTTTCCATTTTAATGCTTTGATTTTAGGATTATAGGATTAAAATCACATTCTTATTCTTATCCATGACTAGCGAGATTCCTTTCATTTTAACATACATTAAGTACATACTGAATGCAGGGCCTATCAGAATTTTTTTATTATTGTTTATCTTAGATGATCACCACCTTAAGCGACTTGTTACTCTCGCAATGCTTCAGTTCAGAGAATGCTATTATTCTGTGAGAACTGATATAATGTATAACTGTAGATGTATAATATGAGGTCGTTTTAGGCTCTAAATATGAAGCCTTTGACCATGTTGGGATTGATCAAACCACAATCCGCCTCCACCTGACTGAACGGAATTCAAATTCCACTAAGTGTCTTCCTCAAACAGTCTGGTATATATGTATGTGTCATTAAAACATACCTGTAAGCGAGTAAGTGTCATACAGCAGCACACGGGCTGGTCTGATGATTACTGCTCTCCCAGACATGACCTCAGTATTGTCCAGTCGGGTATTTCAGACACTTACAGTTTCCCCCAGATGAGAGGGTTGAACCTGCAACTGGCTGTGCCTGGCGCTGCACGTACACCTGACTCTGAGCCAGCATGGCCCCCGTCCAGCAGGAAATCCTTTCTGATACAGGAATAACCATGATTGTTATTACGCTGCTGACTGATGATTATTATGTGTGTGTTTGTGTGTCCATGTGTGTGTGGTGGGTGGGAACCAAAAATTCAACCAACTGGGGACATTTTGCCAGTCCCCACAAGGAAAAGGGATATTTCTAGAGGGTGTAAGGTTAGAATAAGTGTTAGGTTTCGAATTGGGGTTAGGGGTTAGGTTTATTGTTAGGAGTTAAGGGTCTTAAGTTATGGGTCTTAAGAGTCAGGCGACCCCCCCTGACTGCAGATTCACAACGACAACGAGAGACTCCGCTACAGAGGAGTCAACAAGTACACACAGACATGTTGAGAGGTTGTGGTGACCACATCCTTCTCTTTGTGACCCCTAACCTTCCCACTTCCCAGGATTTCTTCTTTTCTTCTCGTTAGAGGGAAAAAGGTGTGGGGGAAGTGTAGTAATGGTGTGTGTGTTATCTGTGAGTATCTACCATTTCAGCCTCCCCTTTCACCACTTTTATATCTTTCCCCCTATCTTCTCTCTCATTTTCCCTCTCTCCTCTCTTCTCTTTCCTCTTTCCAGTCATTCATCTCCTCTCTTCTCTTTTCACTCCCCTTTTCCACATATTGTATCATATCTAGACTACTAAGTGATGGGAAAGGGTTCATCTTGAGATAAGCTTGATGGCTGATTCTTCGGAGACCTTTATTTAGCAATGAGGCTGAGATGTCTAAGTCAGTAGTCAGTAGAGAAAAACTAGAAGACAGGCATCATTCATCTGCTTTAAGACATTTATTAACTACAAGACTTCTACCAAGTATTTCATGGTCGTATGATATGATATTTGTATGTTGTTTGGGACATCTTGGTTAAATGTGAAATATTCTATCAGTTCTGTGTATAGGTTTATTAAGATTGTCCTATGTATGACATGATTCAAATTAAAACAATTTAATTCCAGAAATGCCCAAAGTTCTAGGGTGAAACTCTCCAGTATCTTGTCCAGTAATGTGAATTGTAGCTCCAGGGTGAAGTTTTCGCCCTCCTCCCCCAATCTTAACCAACAAAAAATTTGTGGGAAAATGCTAAACTGATCCAAGATCAGCGTCTAGGAGTAACTTCACCCTACACCGTGACGGGTAATGTGACCATAAATTATGTAGTGTGTGTACCCAGCCTTACTGTTTGTATTTACAAAAACTCCCAAATTTATATTACCTTGTTTGTGGAGGGTTTGAGTTACTCCCATCCAATTAACCAACTTTGAGTTTGAGAAAAGCACTAGGCCTATGTGAGTGTCAATCAGTAATGTCAATTATTTGTCGTTGTAGGAATTAGAGATCCCAGGTTCTTCCAAAGCAGACAGAATCTAACAACAACATTCGACAGAACTGACTTTGCCTTGACCAGTAAGTACACGCAAATTGACAGACAGACAACACGCACACACACGTAATCCTGCTCTATCAATCCTGTAACCTGGCGGATTACTCTATAATTTAATCTTTAGGATACACACCTGCTACAGCACATGTGCAGATAAACACACAGACACCTGAACAGGGATTACGGCTTTAGAAATGCTGACGTGTAATTTCAGCTGGGAGGGGAAACATACACGTGTAGAGCACAGCTCAAGTTAGATGAGTGATCAAAAGCATTGATTAAAACTTCTTATGGCTGGGGGGCATTATTGAGTAGCTTGTATGAATAAGTTGCCCAAAGTAAACGGCCTGCTCCTCAGTCTCAGTTGCTAATATATACATATTATTATTAGTATTGGATAGAAAACACTCTAAAGTTTCTAAAACTGTTTGAATGATGTCTGTGAGTATAACAAAACTCATATGGCAAGCAAAATCCTGAGGAGAAATCAAAACAGGAAGTGAGAAATCTGAGCTTTGTATGTATTCACTGAAGTCCCCAATGAAATCCCCTTGAGATATTAATGATGTTGCACTGCCTAGGGGTTCCACTAGATGTCAAACATCAATAGAAATTATAATGAGACTTCTATGGTGTTGTGGGAGTGAATGATAGCAGAATATTTCAGGTGTCTGGCAGTCAGCCATTTTCTGATCACGCTTAATCCTCATGGTACCCACTTGCGTTCCATTTCTCATGAAGACAAGAAGGAATACTCCAGTTGGAACTTTATTGAAGCTATATGTTAAAAACATCCTAATGATTGATTATGTACTTAGTTTGAAATGTTTCTTCGACCTGTAATATAACTTTTTGAAGTTTTTGTGCGATGTAACGCTGACCAGAATGAGCGTTTGGATATGTATACCAAACGCGCTAACAAAAGAAGGTATTTGGACATAAATAACGGACATTATCGAACAAAACAAACATTTATTGTGGACCTGGGATTCCTGGAGTGCTTTCTGATGTAGATCATCAAAGGTAAGGGAATATTTATCATGTAATTTCTTGTTTATGTTGACATCAACATGGCGGCTAATTGTGACAAATTTTTCTGAGCGCCATCTCAGATTATTGCATAGCTGGCTTATTCCGTAAAGTTTTTTTGAAATCAGACACAGCGGTTGCATTAAGGAGAGGTATATCTATAATCCCATGTGTATAACTTGTATTATCATCTACATTTATGGTGAGTATTTCTGTTGAATGATGTGGCTATGCAAAATCACTGGATGTTTTTGGAACTAGTGAATGTAACGTGCCAATGTGAACTCATATTTTGATAAATATGAACTTTATCAAACAAAACATACATGTATTGTGTAACATGAAGTCCTATTAGTGTTTTTTTGTTTTTGAAACTCCTCTCTTTCACTGGAAAAAAAAATGGCTGTGTTTTTCTGTGGCTATATGTGGTGACCTAACATAATCGTTTGTGGTGCCTTTGCTGTAAAGCATATTTGAAATCTGACACTGTGGTGGGATTAACAACAAGAATAGCTTTAAAATGGTATGAGATACATGTATGTTTGAGGAATTTTAATTATGCGATTTTTGATGTTTTGAAAATGGCGCCCTGTTGTCATATCGATCCCGTTACCGGGATTGCAGGCATAAGAAGATTTAAGGAAACTTTCTAAATACAGTGCATTTAAAAAAATATTCAGACCCCTTCCCTTTATCCACATTTTGTGACGTTAAATGTTTTCCTTATCAATCTACACACAATACCCCATAATGACAAAGTGAAAATAGGTGTTTAGAAATTTGCAAATGTATGAAAAAATATATAACAATTTACATAAGTATTCAGACCCTTTGCCATGAGACTTGAAATTGAGCTCTGCATCCTTTTTCCATTGATCATCCTTGAGATGTTTTTACAACTTGATTGGAGTCCACCTGTTGTAAATTTAATTGATTGGACATGATTTAGAAAGGCACACACCTGTCTATATAAGGTCCCACAGATGACAGTGCATGTCAGAGCAAAAACCAAGTCATGAGGTCGAAGGAATTGTCCATAGATCTCCAAGACAGGATTGTGTCGAGGCACAGATCTAGGGAAGGGTACCAAAACATGTCTGCAGCATTGAAGTTCCCCAAGAACAGTGGCCTCAATCATTCTTCAATGGAAGAAGTTTGGAACCACCAAGACTCTTTCTAAAGCTGGCCACCTGGCTAAACTGAGCAATCGGGGGAGAAGGGCCTTGGTCAGGGAAGAACTCGATGGTCACTCTGACACAGCTCCAGAGTTCCTCTGTGGAGATGGGAGAACCTTCCAGAAGGACAACCATCTTTGCACCAATCAGGCCTTTGTGGTAGAGTTGCCAGTAGGAAGCCACTCCTCAGTAAAAGGCACATGACAGCCCACTTGGAGTTTGCCAAAAGACACCTAAAGGACTCTCAGACCATGAGAAACAAGATTCTCTAGTTTTAATGAAACAAAGATTGAACTCTTTGGCCTAAATGCCAAGCATCACATCTGGAGGAAACCTGGCACCATCTCTAAGGTGAAGCTATAGGGATGGTGCCAGGTTTGGTGTAACATCTCTTGAGAGACCTGAAAAAAGCGCCGCAGCGATGCTCCCCATCCAACATGACAGAGCATGAGAGGATCTGCAGAGAAGAATGGGCAAATATAGGTGTGCCAAGCTTGGAGAGTCATACCCAAGAAGACTCGAGACTGTAATAGCTGTCAAAGATGCTTCAACAAAGTACTGAGTAAAGGGTCTGAATACTTATGTAAATGTGATATTTCAGTTTATTTTAAATTTGCAAAAAAACATCTAAAAAACAGTTTTTGCTTCCTCATTATGGGGTATTGTGCGTAGATTGATAAGGGGGGAAAACTGTTCAATCAATTTTAGAATATGGCAGTAACGTAATAAAATGTGGAAAAACTCAAGGGGTCTGAATACTTCTGAATGCACTGTCCATCAATAAATTCATAAATAACATAGATACATACATTGGTTTATTACATTTTTTTAAATGTATACATACAAATAAAATAAATTACCGCCTGTCCACACACTATATGAACATTACTTTTGAGTTGGAGTTCTACTGGTTCTAAGTTCAGTTGAAACCATTTTGAGGTGGACTGAGGTGGTTGAGAAGTACAAGAAGTGTCACGTTCTGACCATAGTTCTTGTGTGTTTTGCTTGTTTTAGTGTTGGTCAGGACGTGAGCTGGGTGGGCATTCTATGTTGTGTGTCTAGTTTGTCTGTTTCTATGTTTGGCCTAATATGGTTCTCAATCAGAGGCAGGTGTTTTGTGTTGTCTCTGATTGGGAATCATATATAGGTGGCTTGTTTTTGTGTTGGGGTTTGTGGGTGGTTGTTTCCTGTCTTTGTGTTTTCTCTGCACCAGATAGGGCTGTATCGGTTTGCCACATTTTGTTATTTTGTATCGTTGTAAGTGTTCACAGTTTCGTTTTATTAAACATGTTGAGCACTGGCTACGCTGCGTGTTGGTCCGATCCCTGTCACACCCTCTCTTCTCGTGAAGAGGAGGAAGGCTGCCGTTACAAGAAGAATGAAGAGGAATTTCTAACTCTCTGTGGTGTCTCCCTCAGCTAGTCTGGAGGAGGAAAATGAGGAGATCCCCCAGCTACTGTGGACCATGAGTGATGCCTCCTTCATGGGGGTCACCAAAAGGTCAAAGACACACACAACGGACAACGGACACTTCTATAACCACAAGGTAACACACATAGAGATGGAGCTATGCTTACAAGTGATTAGTATTATATGCCCATCTTCCAAAAATGTCTGAAAACCTACCTCTTCAAAAAGTATCTTGATTAATCCTACAGCAACTTCCCCCCACCCCCCCACCGAAGGAAAATAAACACACTTGCACTCTCACTCACACTTACTACTACTGACTTTGCTGATTATTATTTGACCATGCTTGTCACTTATGAACATTTTTGAACATCTTGGCATAGTTCTGTTATAATCTCCACCCGGCACAGCCAGAAGAGGACTGGCCACCCCTCATAGCCTGGTTCCTCTCTAGGTTTCTTCCTAGGTTTTGGCCTTTCTAGGGAGTTTTTCCTAGCCACCGTGCTTCTACACCTGCATTCTAGCTGTTTGGGGTTTTAGGCTGGGTCTCTGTACAGCACTTCGAGACATTAGCTGATGTACGAAGGGCTATATAAAATAAACTTGATTGATTGATTGATCTGCTTTATTGAGGAAACATTTTTCTTACTACAACAAAAATAATGTGGTTTTCTCACTTCAGTACCGTACAGTTTTTTATCGTCTTAGGGCAATTTGTACAAGTATGTGGTACATTTTCACAAGTCTTAGTACAAAACTCAAAACAGATAATCAAAAAGCCAGTTGTTTAAAAATTCTAAGTACATCTTCAATTGTACAACACACAAAATCATTGTCACTTTTCCACCGAACTTAATCAGTGTTTCATCTAGAAATACACATTTCACACTGCAGTACATTTTCATATGAAGTAATTGCCTTTCACAAAACCATGCTCCCATTACTTTTTCGACTGCTCTTAATTGATGACCACTTAAAAGTTTGGTAAATCTGACAACTACAAAATGAAAATGTATGTCTGTAAAGTACACTGAACAACATAATAAACGAAACATGCAAAAAAAATGTTTTTCGGAGTTACAGTTCATATAAGAAAATCAGTCAATTTAAATACATGAATTAGGCCCTAATCTATGGATTTCACATATGCATCTGTTGGTCACAGATACCTCAAAAAAAAGGTAGGGGTTGTTGATCAGGCTGTTGATATTGGCCTGTGGAATGTTGTCCCACTCCTCTTCAATGGCTGTGTCGAACTTACTAGATATTGGTGGGAACTGGAACACGCCGTTGTACATGTCGATCCAGTGCATCCCAAACATGCTCAGTGGGTGACATGTCTGATGAGTATACAGGCCATGGAAGAACTGGGATATTTTCAGCCTCCAGGAATTGTGTACAGATCCTTGTGACATGTGGCCATGCATTATAATGCTGAAACATGATGTGATGGTGGCAGATAAACGGCACAACAATGGGCCTCAGGATCTCATCACGGTGCATTCAAATTGCCATCTATAAAATGCAATTGTGTTCGCTGTCTGTAGCTTATGTCTGCCCATACCATAATTCCACCGCCACCTGCCCGGTACAGTTGAAACCCGGGATTCATCTGTGAAGAGCACACTTCTCCAGCATGCGGGAGGCCATTGAAGGTGAGCATTTGCCCACTGAAGACGGTTACGACGCCGAACTGCCGTCAGGTCAAGACCCTGGTGAGGACAACAAGCACGCAGATGAGCTTCCCTGAGATGGTTTCTGACCATTTGTGCAGAAATTCATTGGTTGTATAGACCCACAGTTGAAACCCAGTGGTGAAGAAGCCGGATGTGGAGGTCCTGGGCTGGTGTTGTTACAAATGGTCTATGGATGTGAGACCGGTTGGATGTACTGCCAAATTCTCTACAATGACGTTGGAGGCGGCTTATGGTAGAGAAATTGTCATTCAGGCAACAGCTCTGGTGGACATTCCTGCAGTCAGCATGCCAATTGCACTGTCACGTTCCTGACCTGTTTTCTTTTTTTCTTGTATTTATTTAGTTGGTCAGGGCGTGAGTTGGGTGGGTTGGTCTATGTGTGTTTTTCTATGTTGGGGTTTTTGTGTTCGGCCTGGTATGATTCTCAGTCAGAGGCAGCTGTAGATCGTTTGTCCCTGATTGAGAATCATACTAAGGCAGCCGGGGTTTCACGTGTGTTTTGTGGGTGGTTGTATCGCGTGTCTGCATTCGTGCCACACGGGACTGTTTGTCGATTGGTTCATGGTGCTCTTTTGTTTCGTGTTCAGTTTCGATTTAACAAATAATCATGGACACTAATCACTCCGCATATTGGTCTGATCCTTCTCGCCTCTCCTCCTCGTCCGAGGAGGAGGATTACGACGATCGTTACAGAACCACACACCAATCTAGGATCAAGCGGAGTGCAAACGGGCAGCGACAGCAGTGGGGAAAAACCCAGGACTCCTGGACTTGGGAGGAGATCCTGGACGGCAAAGGACCCTGGGCTCAGCCAGGGGAATATCGCCGCCCCAAGGGAGGAGCTGGAAGCAGCGAAGGCAGAGAGGCGCTGGTATGAGGAGGCAGCGCGGCGACGCGGTTGGGAGCCCGAGAGTCAGACCAAAAATTTCTTGGGGGAGGGCACACGAGGAGTGTGGCAAAGCCGGGTAGGATACCTGAGCCAACTCCCCGTGCTTACCGTGGAGTGAGAGGGCGTCGCACTGGTCAGACACCGTGTTATGTGGTAAAGCGCACGGTGTCCCCAGTACGCGTGCTTAGCCCAGTGCGGGCTATTCCACCTCGCCGCACTGGTAGGGCTAAGTTGGGCATCGAGCCGGATGTCATGAAGCCGGCCCAACGCATCTGGCCTCCAGTGCGTCTCCTCGGGCCGGCATACATGGCACTAGCCTTACGAATGGTGTCCCCGGTTCACCAGCATAGCCCGGTGCGGGCTATTCCACCTCGCCGCACTGGCAGGGCAACGGGCACCATTCAACCTGGTAAGGTTGGGCAGGCTCGGTGCTCAAGAGCGCGTGTCCTCCTTCACGGTCCGGTATATCCGGCGCCACCTTCCCGCCCCAGCCCAGTACCACCAGTGCCTACACCACGCACCAGGCTTCCAGTGCATCTCCAGAGCCCTGTTCCTCCTCCCCGCACTCGCCCTGAGGTGCGTGCCCTCAGCCCGGTACCTCCAGTTCCGGCACCACGCATCAGGCCTATAGTGCGTCTCAGCCGGCCAGAGTCTGCCCGTCTGCCCAGCGGCGCCTGAACTGCCCGTCTGCCCAGCGCCGTCTGAGCCGTCCGTCTGCCCAGCGCCGTCTGAGCCGTCCGTCTGCCCAGCGCCGTCTGAGCCGTCCGTCTGCCCAGCGCCGTCTGAGCCGTCCGTCTGCCCAGCGCCGTCTGAGCCGTCCGTCTGCCCAGCGCCGTCTGAGCCGTCCGTCTGCCCAGCGCCGTCTGAGCCGTCCGTCTGCCCAGCGCCGTCTGAGCCGTCCGTCTGCCCAGCGCCGTCTGAGCCGTCCGTCTGCCCAGCGCCTTCTGAGTCATCCGTCTGCCATGAGCCATTAGAGCCGCCCGTCTGTCCCGAGCCATTAGAGCCGTCCGTCAGTCAGGAGCCGCTAGAGCCGTCCGTCAGTCAGGAGCTGCCAGAGACGCCAGCCAGTCAGGAGCTGCCAGAGACGCCAGCCAGTCAGGAGCTGCCAGAGACGCCAGCCAGTCAGGAGCTGCCAGAGACGCCAGCCAGTCAGGAGCTGCCAGAGACGCCAGCCAGTCAGGAGCTGCCAGAGACGCCAGCCAGTCAGGAGCTGCCAGAGCTGCCCTACAGTCATGAGCTGCCCTTCAGTCATGAGCTGCCCTTCAGTCATGAGCTGCCCTTCAGTCATGAGCTGCCCTCCAGTCATGAGCTGCCCTCCAGTCATGAGCTGCCCTCCAGTCATGAGCTGCCCTCCAGTCATGAGCTCCCCTTCAGTCATGAGCTGCTCTCCAGTCATGAGCTGCCCTCCAGTCATGAGCTGCCCTCCAGTCATGAGCTGCCCTCCAGTCATGAGCTGCCACTCAGTCCACAGCTGCCACACAGTCCGGAGCTGCCACTAGTCCGGAGTTGTCCCTCTGTCCTGAGCTACCTCTCTGTCCTGGGCTACCTCTTTGTCCTGGGCTACCTCTTTGTCCTGAACTACCTCTCTGTCCTGAGTTGTCTCCTCTATTGTAGAGGGGAGTTGGTGAAGGTTCCTGGACCATGGTCGGGGGCGAGGGTCGCCACTCAAGGGACGCTAAGGAGGTGGACAAAGACAATGGTGGAGTGGTGCCCTCGTCCACCGCCGGAGCCGCCACCGCGGACAGATGCCCACCCAGACCCTCCCCTTGAGTTTTAGGGGTGCGCCCGGAGTTCGCACCTTGAGGGGGGGGTCTGTCACGTTCCTGACCTGTTTTCTGTTGTTTTGTATGTGTTTAGTTGGTCAGGACGTGAGCTGGGTGGGAATTCTATGTTGTGTGTCTAGTTTGTCTGTTTCTATGTCAGCCTAGTGTGGGTTCTCAATCAGAGACAGATGGTAGTCGTTGTCTCTGATTGAGACTCATATATAGGAGGCTTGTTTTGTGTTGTGATTTTGTGGGTGTTTGTTACCTGTCTCTGTTTGTGTTCTGCACCAGATAGGTCTGTATCGGTTTTGCACATTTGTTATTTTGTACGTTTGTAGTGTTTCACTTGTTCTTAATTAAACATGTTTAACACTAGCCACGCTGCACTTTGGTCCTCTCCTTCACCCCTGGAAGAAAACCTTTACAATTACGGTAAACTTATACAGCTACAACACCAAACATGAGAATGATGAGTTGCTTGAATCTATAGAAAAACATATACTTTATTGGTTATCTAAATTTCCGAATTCGTTATTATTGATAGAAGGGGACTTTAACATTACTATAGATAATTCAACTGATAGATGGCACCCAGGTAGGCCAACCAATCAGAATTTGGGTTTAATGCTTTTTATGGAAAAGTTTGATCTTACTGACATATGGAGAGAGAGGTTTCCGGCCGACAGATCATTCACTTGGAGTAACACAACAGGTTCCAGACAGTCCAGAATAGATTTTTGGCTTATATCCAAATGTATTGATAGATAGTGAGTGTGTTACTACAAATATTTGTACTGCTCCCCTCACAGACCATAGGGCCATTTACATTGATATCAAAATATTTACCCCTGATACTAACCTTGGTAGAGCATCCTACTGGAAGCTAAATAGCTCATGATTAAATAGCTCATGATTAAATAGCTCGATGCCCAACTGAGCTACACGGGGGCCCCGTGTAGCTCAGTTGGTAGAGCATGGCGCTTGCAACGCCAGGGTTGTGGGTTCATTTCCCACGGGGGGCCAGTACAAAAAAAAGTATGAATGTATGTACTTGTAAGTCGCTCTGGATAAGAGCGTCTGCTAAATGACTTAAATGTAAATGTAAATGTAAATATAGTTAAGTTTGAGGTTAAAGATCTGCTTTCACACTTTTGGGAAAGGGCTTGTGAACAAAAATCTTATTGCAAGAACTGGGAGCTCTTTAAATTTGAGGTGTCCAAATAACTTAGAAAATATGGTAGTAATCTTTCTAAGACCACGAGCTGAGGAGGAAAAGGTGATCATTAAGATAACCTCCCTTTCTCAGAGGTCCCCAGCCGGCCTCTCAGGGGAGGAGAAGATGGAACTGATTGAGTTACAAAATAAACTGGATAATATATATAGATTAAAAGCAGAAGGAGCCTTTATTAGATCTAGGAACAAATGGATTGAGGAGGGAGAACAGAGTTCATCCAATTTCTTTAGACTTGAGAAATTTCACTCTACAAATAACACTATCCATAAATTAAACATTGATGGTGTTAATACAGATTACCAAAAATTAATCACTACATTTTTACCGGATTAATCAGCAATTTTTACCGGAAATTGTATAGCTCTACGTACTGTCAGGAATCCACAGATGTGTTTTTTGACTCACTGAATAATGTTCACTCTATCAGTGATATAGAATCTAAACAGTTTGATGAACCCATCAAAGTTGAAGAGATTATAGAGTCTATCAAACATCTAAAGAACAATAAATCACCAGGTGTTGATGGAATTACATCAATATTTTACAAATTACTTTCTGAACAAGTAGCTCCCTTCCTATTTGAAGTCTTTTTAGACAGTAGTAAATCAAATCAAATCAAGTTTATTTTATATAGCCCTTCGTACATCAGCTAATATCTCGAAGTGCTGTACAGAAACCCAGCCTAAAACCCCAAACAGCAAGCAATGCAGGTGTAGAAGCACGGCGGCTAGGAAAAACTCCATAGAAAGGCCAAAACCTAGGAAGAAACCTAGAGAGGAACCAGGCTATGAGGGGTGGCCAGTCCTCTTCTGGCTGTGCCGGGTGGAGATTATAACAGAACATGGCCAAGATGTTCAAATGTTCATAAATGACCAGCATGGTCAAATAATAATCAGGAGTAAATGTCAGTTGGCTTTTCATAGCCGATCATTAAGAGTATCTCTGCGGTCCCTAGAGAGTTGAAAACAGCAGGTCTGGGACAGGTAGCGCGTCTGGTGCACAGGTCAGGGTTCCATAGCCGCAGGCAGAACAGTTGAAACTGGAACAGCAGCAAGGCCAGGTGGACTGGGGACAGCAAGGAGTCATCATGCCCGGTAGTCCTGACGCATGGTCCTAGGGCTCAGGTCCTCCGAGAGAGAGAAAGAAAGAGAGAAGGAGAGAATTAGAGAGAGCATACTTAAATTCACACAGGACACCGGATAAGACAGGAGAAGTACTCCAGATATAACCAACTGACCAGAGCCCCCCGACACATAAACTACTGCAGCATAAATACTGGAGGATGAGACAGGAGGGGTCAGGAGACACTGTGGCCCCATCCGATGATACCCCCGGACAGGGCCAACCAGGAAAGATATATATATTGCCAAAGCACAGCCCCCACACCACTAGAGGGATATCTTCAACCACCAACTTAACCATCCTGAGACAAGGCCGAGTATAGCCCACAAAGATCTCCACCACAGCACAAACCAAGGGGGGGCGCCAACCCAGACAGGAAGATCACGTCAGTAACTCAACCGACTCAAGTGACGCACCCCTCCTAGGGACGGCAGGAAAGAGCACCAGTAAGCCAGTGACTCAGCCCCTGTAATAGGGTTACAGGGAGAGAATCCCAGTGGAGAGAGGGGAACCGGCCAGGCAGAGACAGCAAGGGCGGTTCGTTGCTCCAGAGCCTTTCCGTTCACCTTCACACTCCTGGGCCAGACTACACTCAATCATATGACCTACTGAAGAGATAAGTCTTCAGTAAAGACTTGAAGGTTGAGACCGAGTCTGCGTCTCTCACATGGGTAGGCAGACTATTCCATAAAATGGGGATCTATAGGAGAAAGCCCTGCCTCCAGCTGTTTGCTTAGAAATTCTAGGGACAATTAGGAGGCCTGCGTCTTGTGACCGTAGCGTACGTGTAGGTATGTACGGCAGGACCAACTCGGAAAGATAGGTAGGAGCAAGCCCATGTAACGCTTTATAGGTTAACAGTAAAACCTTGAAATCAGCCCTTGCCTTAACAGGAAGCCAGTGTAGGGAAGCTAGCACTGGAATAATATGATCAAATTTCTTGGTTCTAGTCAGGATTCTAGCAGCCGTATTTAGCACTAACTGAAGTTTATTTAGTGCTTTATCCGGGTAGCCGGAAAGTAGAGCATTGCAGTAGTCTAACCTAGAAGTAACAAATGCATGGATTAATTTTTTTCCTGATTTTTGCAATGTTACGTAGATGGAAAAAAGCTGTCCTTGAAACAGTCTTGATATGTTCGTCAAAAGAGAGATCAGGGTCCAGAGTAACGCCGAGGTCCTTCACAGTTTTATTTGAGACGACTTTACAACCATCAAGATTAGTTGTCAGATTTAACAGAATATCTCTTTGTTTCTTGGGACCTAGAACAAGCATCTCTGTTTTGTCCGAGTTTAAAAGTAGAAAGTTTTCAGCCATCCACTTCCTTATGTCTGAAACACAGGCTTCTAGCGAGGGCAATTTTGGGGCTTCACCATGTTTCATTGAAATGTACAGCTGTGTGTCATCCGCATAGCAGTGAAAGTTAACATTATGTTTCCGAATGACATCCCCAAGAGGTAAAATATATAGTGAAAACAATAGTGGTCCTAAAACGGAACCTTGAGGAACACCGAAATGTACAGTTGATTTGTCAGAGGACAAACCATTCACAGAGACAAACTGATATCTTTCTTACAGATAAGATCTAAACCAGGCCAGAACTTGTCCGTGTAGACCAATTTGGGTTTCCAGTCTCTCCAAAAGAATGTGGTGATCGATGGTATCAAAAGCAGCACTAAGGTCTAGTAGCACGAGGACAGATGCAGAGCCTCGGTCTGATGCCATTAAAAGGTAATTTACCACCTTCACAAATGCAGTCTCAGTGCTATGATGGGGTCTAAAACCAGACTGAAGCATTTCATATACATTATTTGTCTTCAGGAAGGCAGTGAGTTGCTGCGCAACAGCTTTTTCTAAAATTTTTGAGGGGAATGGAAGATTCGATATAGGCCGATAGTTTTTTATATTTTCTGGGTCAAGGTTTGGCTTTTTCAAGAGAGGTTTTATTACTGCCACTTTTAGTGAGTTTGGTACACATCCGGTGGACAGAGAGAGCCGTTTATTATGTTCAACATAGGAGGGCCAAGCACATGAAGCAGCTCTTTCAGTAGTTTAGTTGGAATAGGATCCAGTATGCAGCTTGAAGGTTTAGAGGCCATGATTATTTTCATCATTGTGTCAAGAGATATAGTACTAAAACACTTAAGTGTCTCTCTTGATCCTAGATCCTGGCAGAGTTGTGCAGACTCAGGACAGCTAAGCTTTGGAGGAATACGCAGATTTAAAGAGGAGTCCGTAATTTGCTTTCTAATGATCATGATCTTTTCCTCAAAGCCATCCTCATTTGGGGAATGCTGCTTTTTAGTTAGCTTTGCAACAGTATCAATTTATTTTTTTTTTTAGATTGTTCTTATTTTCCTCAATTAACCTGTCTAGGATCAGCGTGCCGCTAGCGGCACTCCCCCCCCCCCCCCACTGAAAAACCAGTGCCGCGAAATTCAAAAAAAATATTTTTTTAAAATATTTAACTTTCACACATTAAAGTCCAATACAGCTAATGAAAGACACAGATCTTATGAATCCAGTCAACATTTCCGATTTTTAAAATGTTTTACAGGGAAGACACAATATGTAAAGATGTACATCTATTACCTAAAAACACATTAGCATATTCCACCATCTTTTATTTGTCCACCAACACCAGTAGCCATCACCAATTCGGCTAAACTAAGATATTTATAGCCCCTAACCAACAAAAAAACTCATTAGATGACAGTCTGATAACATATTTATGGTATGGGATAGGTTTTGTTAGAAAAAAGTGCATATTTCAGGTAGATGGCATAGTTTACAATTGCACCCACCATCACAAATGGACTAGAATAATTACAATGAGCAACGTGTTTACCTAACTACTAATCATCAAACATTTCGTAAAAATACACAGCATACACGAATCGAAAGACACAGATCCTGTGAATACAGACAATATTTCAGATTTTCTAAGTGTCTTACAGCGAAAACACAATAAATCGTTATATTAGCTTAGCACATAGCAATTAGCAGCCCAGCATTGATTCTAGCCAAAGTGAGCGATAAAAGTCAACATCGCCAAAAGATATTAATTTTTTCACTAACCTTCTCAGAATTCTTCCGATGACACTCCTGTAACATCACATTACAACATGCATATACAGTTTGATCGAAAATGTTTATATTTAGCCACCAAAATCATGGTTAGACAATGTGAAATGTAGACAAGCTGGTAAAGAAAACGTCCTTGCGCCACTTAGACAGTGATCTACTCTTATACATAAATACTCATAAACGTGACTAAAAAATATAGGGTGGACAGGGATTGATAGACAATTTAATTCTTAATACAATTGCGTTATTACATTTTTTAATTTATCCTTACTTTTCAATACAGTTTGCGCCAAGCGAAGCTACGTCAAAAAACATGGCGTCCTAAGCCACTAAAATGTTTCGACAGAAACACGATTTATCATAATAAAAATGTCCTACCTTGAGCTGTTCTTCCATCAGTATCTTGGGCAAAGGATCCTTTCTTGGGAGAAATCGTCTTTTGGTGGAAAGCTGTCCTCTTGCCATGTGGAAATGTCAACTACGTTCGGGATGAACTGAAAAGCGTGACCAACTTTTCACATCGTTGCAAAAATAAATGTCCCAAAATCGCACTAAACGGATATAAATTGCTATAAAACGCTTTAAATTAACTACTTTGTGATGTTTGTAACTCCTATAACGAGTGAAAAGATGACCGGAGAAATATAACAGGCTAAACTAATGCTTGGAACAGGAGAGGGTCGGTGTCTTCCACGCGCGTTACGCAGCAAGAAAAGACTTGCTAGCTAAAGGTTTTTTTCATTTGTAGGGCCTGTGAACGAGCAATCGAGCCCGTTGGAATCGTCATCACGTAAAGGCATCCAGGGGAAGACGTAAGAAGTGTCCGTATAGTCATAGCAACGACAGTGCCCGTTTAAATGACTTCAGAAAAGTGGCCAACGTTTCTCAAATCTGACTCCATGTCAGGGAAATTGCTGTAGAATGGGCTCTGTTCCACTTAGAGACAAAATTTCAACTCCTATAGAAACTATAGACTGTTTTCTATCCAATAATAATAATAATATGCATATTGTACGATCAAGGATTTTGTGGGAAGCCGTTTAAAAAATTAGCCACATTAGCATAAATAGTCTAAACAGCGCCCCCATCCCCAACAGGTTAAGTTGGAAAAGTAGGATGATCGAGCAGCAGTGAGGGCTCTTCGATTTGGTGTGGCGCCATTTCCGTTCCAATTTTCTGGAAGCTTGCTTCAGAGCTCGGGTATTTTCTGTATACCAGGGAGCTGGTTTCTTTCGCACCCCCATCAGTAAAAAAGCTGACTAGCATAGCCTAGCATAGCGTCACAAGTAAATACTAGCATCTAAATATCATTAAATCACAAGTCCAAGACACCAGATGAAAGATACACATCTTGTGAATCCAGCCATCATTTCTGATTTTTTAAATGTTTTACAGGGAAGACACAATATGTATTTCTATTAGCTAACCACGATAGCAAAAGACAACTCTTCTCCCACCATTTTTTTTCTGCATAGGTAGCTATCACAATTTCGACCAAATAAAGATATAAATAGTCACTAACCAAGAAACAACTTCATCAGATGACAGTCTGATAACATATTTATTGTATAGCATATGTTTTGTTAGAAAAATGTGCATATTTCAGGTATAAATCATAGTTTTACATTGCAGCCACCATCACAACTCTCACCAAAGCAACTAGAATAACTACAGAGACCAACGTGAATTACCTAAATACTCATCATAAAACATTTATGAAAAATACACAGTGTACAGCAAATGAAAGACAGGCATCTTGTGATTCCAGACAATATTTCCGATTTATCAAGTGTTTTACAGCGAAAACACAATATAGCGTTATATTAGCTTACCACAATAGCCAAAAACACAAGCCCTTCCCCAGCAGTAAAAGTTAGCGATCGTAACAAACCAGTAAAAGATATATAATTTTTGACTAACCTTGATTTTCTTCATCAGATGACAGTCCTATAACATCAGGTTATACATACACTTATGTTTTGTTCGAAAATGTGCATATTTAGAGCCGAAATCAATGGTTATACATTGTGCTAACTTAGCTACTTTTTCCCACAACGCCCAGATTTTTTTCGGACACTTTTTCTGACACATATATTCTGACCGAATAGCTATTCATAAACATAACTAAAACATACATGTTGTATAGGAAATGATAGATCCATTAGTTCTTAATGAAATCGCAGTGTTAGAATTCTAAAAAATTACTTCATTACGACATCCAGCTTCGGTACAGCTAGAGTACCCAAAAGTTGGGCGCCCACGACTAGTTCACATGTACGACAGATATATGAAATAGCATCATAAAATGTTTCTTACTTTTGCTGATCTTTCATCAGAATGTTGGACAAGGGGTCCTTTGTCAAGAACAATCGTTGTTTGGATTTAGAACGGCCACTTTCCCTCTCGATTTAGCAAGCACACTAGCCAAGTGGCACGAATCTCTCCATCGTCAACAAAGTCAGAGAACGGAACACGGCAAAACTCCCAAAAAATGTTCAATAATCTGATTAAACTATATTGAAAAAACATACTTTACGATGATATGGTCAAATGTATCAAATAAAATCAAAGCCGGAGATAGTAGTCGCCTATAACGGCAGCTAAACAGAAGGCAAATCCAAGTCCCTCTTCGCGCTCTCCAGAAAACCGGAAATGGGGGACACGTCATACAAAAAGCTTGTATTCCACTTCAGACCAAGATAAACACTACATTTCTTCTCTCACCGCCTCTTGACATCCAGGGGAAGGTCTATGAAGTGCATGTATACTAATACGTATCATGCCCATTTATAGGCAGGACCTAGAAGAGAGCCTCGATTTCAGACTTTCCACTTCCTGGTCAGGAAGTTTGTGCCAAATGAGTTCTGTTTGACTCACAGATATAATTCAAACGGTTTTAGAAACTAGAGAGTGTTTTCTATCCAATAGTAATAATAATATGCATATTGTACGAGCAAGAATTGAGTACGAGGCGGTTTGAAATGGGCACCTTTATCCAAGTTACTCAATACTGCCCCTGCAGCCAGAAGAAGTTAAGAATAATACACAGATTGCATATATCCCCAAATCGCAGACATGCTTTCAGCCCCTCTTCCTCTTCTCCTCACTGTCTTAAATGCAAAACTGATACAGGCACCCTAACAAATTGTTTATGGTCATGTACCAAAATACAAAGATACTGGTCTGGTGTTCTGCAAGAAATTGAGAAGATCCTAGGGGTTGATCTAGAATTGGACCCAGTTTCTTCACTGTTGGGTCTCCCTAGTAGGCATGTTACTTCTGTGGGTAAGAAGAGGCTTTACAACATCCTTACCTTTGCAGCGAGGAAAAACATCCTTTTACAGTGGATTAGTGATAAGGTTCCTTCTATTAAAGATTGGCATAAGATACTATTTGAATGGGTGCCTCTGGAATATCTGACATGTACATTGCATTCTAAAACAGATCAGTTCTACAAAGTATGGGAACCTTATCTAAATTACCTAGAACCTGAGGTATCAGCTATTATGCTGCAAGGATTCTCTTAGAATGTTGGTGATCAATGTATTTCAGAATTACACTGTACGTTCCATGTGTGGAACCTAACTTCTTAGTTTAATCTGAGCTTTTTGTTTAATTTCTGTTTGTAAGTTTGTTTAAAATGTATGTATTGAGAGACGCAATGATCGGGATGGGGTGAGAGAAGCGCCGAGCGGGGAGAGGAAAATGGTGTACGTATGTATGTGTGTGTATGTATATGTGTATGTATGCGTATGTAGGTATATATATATATACATATACCTACATACGCATACATACACATATACATACATACACACACATACATACGTACACCATTTTCCAGAAATTAAACAAAAAAGCTCAGTTTAAACTAAGAAGTTAGGTTCCACACATGGAACGTACAGTGTAATTCTGAAATACATAGATCACCAACATTCACCAACATATATATATATATATATATATACGCAGGTATGTGTGAGTGCTGTTTTATTTTACTTTGTCTCTGTTGTTGTATCTCTTAATATGGGTGAAAATTGTGAAATTCCAATAAAAATACTGTAACAAATCAAATAATCTGAGTACAGCGTTCAGCCACCAAAGCAAGCCATACAGTTACCTGCCAAATTGTGGAGTCAACAAAAGTCAGAAATAGCATTATAAATCTTCACTTACCTTTGCTGATCTTCGTCGGAATGCACTCCCAGGACTCCCACTTCGAAAATAAATGTTTGTTTTGTTCGATTACGTCCATATTTATGTCCAAATACCTCCGTTTTGTTTGCGTGTTTAGTTCACTATTCCAAAGGCACAATGCGCGAGCGCAAAATCCAGACGAAAAGTCAAAAGAGTTTATTACAGTTTGTAGAAACATGTCAAACAATGTTTACAATCAATCCTTAGGATCTTTTTATAATAAATCTTCAATAATACTCCAAACGGACAATAGCGTATTCATTACAGAGGAAAAAGAAGGAACGGCGCGCCCGCGTGACTGCACAGTAAACAACTCATTGACCTCAGCCTAGTCCACTTGTTGAAACAGCTCTTATTCAACCCCCTTCCACAATAGAAGCCTCAAACAAC
Organism: Salvelinus fontinalis; assembly: GCF_029448725.1. Classification (NCBI taxonomy): domain Eukaryota; kingdom Metazoa; phylum Chordata; class Actinopteri; order Salmoniformes; family Salmonidae; genus Salvelinus; species Salvelinus fontinalis. The sequence goes on from NC_074665.1 coordinate 36,646,619, forward strand.
TTTATAAAGACTGTTGACATCTGCTGGAAGCCTTGGGAAGTGCATTCTGGCCCCATAGACACAGCATATTGGATAGGCAATCACTTAAATGAAACTACAAACCTCAGATTTCCCACTTCCTGGTTGGATTTGTCTCAGGTTTTCGCCTGCCATATGAGTTCTGTTAGTCACAGACATTATTTTAACAGTTTTGGAAACTTTACAGTGTTTTCTATCAAAATCTACTACTTATTTGCATATCATAGCTTCTGGGCCTGGGTAACAAGCAGTCTACTCTGGGCACCTTATTCATCCAAGCTACTCAATACTACCCCCCTTTCCCAAAGAAGTTAACGTGGGCTATTTTGAGCACTTTTCTTCTGGGGTGCTTACTTGTTTTTATTGCTTTACTGGGAAGCTTAGCAGACGTAGATATGCTCATGTCATTTATATTAGTGCAGGGTGAGCTGCACACAGTGGACTTCCTCCTAGAGCACACCAGCTCAGTGCTAACAGTATAAATCTGGTTCATAGGCACATGCTTACTGCATACATTAGCTGTAGGATCAGCAGAGGCATTCAGGGCAGTTAGAGGGACATACATTAGGCTACTTAGATTGTCTACCAACGCCCCTGGTCTAATGTACATTTGCTGAAGCATTATGACAACTGTGTCACAATGGTAGAGATTAGCTGAGCTGGATTTGGGTAATTGATAAGTCATTGTCTCATGTATCTATATCATGCCGAAACAATCCACCCTTAGGATTATTCAGCATGTCAACAACCATTTTGACAGTAACATCTATTATCCCCAATAACTATTTTGCCGTATCCACTATAACCTTCAGCATTTCTGCTTTCCACAACCCGAGCTGTGTTAACTTTATTCACTATCGAAGTGTCCTTTGAAACAGCACATTCATGATTGCAAGATTTCTGAACAGGTCTCGAAACCATGCCAGGACCAGCAGAAACCTCAGTTCTGTCTTACAGCCTCAGCATATGATTGATTCTATATATTTGAGCCTCTCTGCAATTGGCATCCACCAAATGCTGCACTCTGTCTCCCCCCAAACTGTTTGCAGCATCACAAGTCTAGTCCTCTTCGGTAAGCCCCCGCGCATCTCAGTGATCCTCAGGTTGGAAAGTCGGTGCTTTAGAATGAAAGATGGAATTCCAAGTAGGATGACCGTTCAAAACAAATTTTCCCAGTCGGATCTCGTTTTTTTTATTTTTAAGTTTTCATTTGTCTTGAACGCACTGAAGTCGAAAGTCTGAGATTTCTAAGTTCCCAGAACATGCATTAGTCTCAGCGGAGGGAGAGAGAGAGCAGTCGAGTGTCCACCTCTCAAGGTCCCTGCTCTCTCCTTCCTTTCCTCCAATGAGACTGACCAGAGAGAGGGGACACCGTCTTCTACCTGATGGCGAAACTCGAGTCACACAGCATCTGCCTCATACACAAATGCATGTTGTTCCTATGACCAGAGAAAGTGAAATATTCCTCGATATTAAAATATATATGATGAGCTGCACTTTGCTACTCATTCATTTCATCTGCAGCGCGAGTGGAAGTAGGGAGAAGCACGTTCGAATAAAAACAGTGTTGACAGTGCTGAATAAAAACGTAGACATTAACTCGCTCATAAAAACAGAATCTCTTTGCTGTATTATTTGACAGTCTTTCTCTGGTCATGGTTTTAAAAGTTATGAAATGTCACGTAGGCTAGTGTCAAACTTTGCTGTGGTCAGGGTCGTGGAAGCTGTAGGCACAATGATTGGCCAGGGCAGTAGGCACACTCAATTTAGCCACAGATCTCCTGGTCCGCCAGGTGTGCAGATCTGGTCTTTTCTTACAAATTAAATGGTTCAAAATGGGAACACTTTGCCTGCCCGATGTGCAGGGCTTTTGAATCAAGTGCACCTACCACCATCAGCGCAGCGCTTTTGAATCAAGTGCACCTACTGCCAACAGCGCAACACAGGGAAAAAGCAGTTCAAGCCTTTATCATTTGCTTTTGTACAGAAATGTTTGGTGATTGACTAGGAATGCCTTGAAGATCACGATCGACTGGTTGGTGACCACTGGGTTAGAGGCACATGGGATGAGTTCCAACATTCCAACAGTGCAGCTAGTGTAGTCCTCTCCTTCTCCTCCCTATACAATATTCCCTAAAAAACACCCCACTTCGATACAGCTATGACTTTAAGTAACTTTTTTGTAGCATGTTATGAGAACTTACGCAGTAAGTTAGGATAATTCATGTAGAAGGTTAGGATAATTAGGTTAAGGTTAGGAAAAGGGATAGGGTTACAAAAATGCTGTCCTAACCTGCTACGAAAAGTCCCTTCTGGTCATAGCTGTATCGAAATGGCGTGTTTTAGGGAGTCCCCTCCCAATAGACTCTTCTAATCTCCTCTCCTCCCCCTCTAAACAGCAGCACTTTAAAAACATGAAAGCATTAATAACAATAAGTGCAGTGCCTAGGCCTTTGCCTGACAACTCTATTGTTCACTACACATTTCAGTCTGAGACTGCCATCATTGAAGTCGTTTGTGGTGACGTCAAAATGAGGAGTGCTGTACAAAACAAAGTAATCAGCGATTGGATCATCTCTAACCAATCAGAGTATCAAAGCCAATGACACATTTTCAAACTGCCACTTTACCCACGTGTTCTGGCTCTGGCCCACCCCATCAGTTTCTGGGACCAATCAGAACGACTGAGAGTTGTGCTCCTCTCTCTGCTCTGCAGATAGACAACCTCAAAGGCATCAAAAACAGCCCATCTTGAGTGAGTCATGTTTATAAGATATTAATTTATCTGTTTCACACCACAAGTTCAAATCAATGAGGCGAAAAAGCAATAATTGTTGTGGCATGATTTGATAAGGGAGAGCATGACAAGCTGTAACCTTGTGTCGACGTTTGGTTCGTACCATATGGTAATGTGACATTTTCACCCCATGTTACCACCACACACACACATCATATTCTTCAATGCCTTGACTGACTGTACCAACTGTACAGAGACAGTTTATTATCAATATATTTTCTGAGGTTGGAGATATGTGTGTGTTAGTTCTGAGGTTCAGGTCAACCATGTGCTGTAAAGTGATCCATGGGCGGTAGTCAAGGATGATTAGTGGAAGAGAGGTGAAATGATCTCAATAGGGTCACAATAGTGTGTCTCGTGCAATAACACAATGCTCTGAGAACTGATATGCAGGCAGACAGACAGACAGACCGAGAGAGAGAGATGTAACAGTAAGTGTAACAGTAGTGTACACACAGGAATTGTGTTGACTCACACACACATCTTTCTCCTTTTTTTTGTTTCACCCTTTATTTTGCTTATATTGTTTTTCCATCACCACTATTAAAATTTCCCTAAAAGTTAACATATTTCAATTATGCTTTGATAGTGATGAGTAGTCCATTTACTACTGATTACTGCGAAGTTGAGGGAGCCATAAGTACTCAACACATACCATGATTGAGTGAACCATTTCATTCAGACATACCCCAACAATTAGATTCCTATGGCTAGGGGAATTTGCTTGATGCACACCACTTTTGTGGTGTTTCAACAATATAATTATATTTCTATGGTTGGTTCCAACTTCTATGATAGGAAGGGTAGGCTGGTAGCTGTTTAGGAAGATGGTGATTTTAGCTCTATGGGGATTGACTGACTCTCATGCATGTATCCACTGACTCTTGAGATTTAATTTGATCGATTTGGTCTTTGTTTTTGCTATTTAATCTATTTTGCTGTTGATCTTTATGAATAGATTTTTTCAAAATAATAAATTGTTTCATTCCAGTCTTTCCACTGGGCACACACTGGTTGAATCAACATTGTGTCCACATCATTTCTGTAACGCTCTGGGTGTCGGGGGTGTGAAGTCAGGCGCAGGAACAACAGAGAGTTCAATATAGTGCTTTTAATGCACACACGGTAAACAATGTCCCCACGAAAACACTGGGTGTACAAGCAAATGCCCCATACACGGGGGACAAAAAACCAGTCCAAATACACTCTACGAACGAAATAAACAATACGTTTGTCTACTCCCGATACCAAGGTACAACTGAATCAATCCCGCACAAAGAAACGTACTGACTAATAAAGACCAACTAATTATAATCACCTCAACACAGGTGTAACAAATAAACACATAAGGAGGGGGAGGAAAAAGAGTCAGTGGCAGCTAGTAGGCCGGCGATGACGACCGCCGAGCGCAACCCGAACGGGAAGGGGAGTCACCTTCGGTCGGAGTCGTGACAATTTCAATGAAATTACGTGGAAAGAAGTTGAATTTACGTCTGTGCCCAGTAGGTTTGTCTTTGAGATGTCATTTATGTTTTATATTTTGATTGTACAATATGGATATGGACACATAAAGTGAACAAGAAGCAGGAGCAGCAACACCACCATTCATCATCTTCATCATCATCACTACCATCATTTGTATCATTAACATCCTTAACATCATCATCACGACACCTCAAACATTTCTGTCACAGATAGAGCTCATCACTTATGATAAACAATAATGTTTTTTCTCTCAATTAGATAAGAATAGCTTCTACCATGTTTTGTCATCTTCAGTCTCATGAGGGATATCACGTGGTTTATTCTACCATCTCACTAGCTGCGAGCCTGGCTATTGATTCCGGTTTAACGGACTGATTATTGGTTATTTCCAACTACATTCCGTGGAAGAAAACTAGCGCTGTGGGGTAAGACTATACATTTGTTTTTATAATTAGTCTATTTATGAGAACTACATTGCCATCATTATTATCTTAATTAATTATGAATTATAGTAGTCTGATTCCCGACAATAAAATAGGTGTGCAATGTAAAATAAAGTAAGCAGGAAAGAAGAAATGGCGATACAGAGAGAGAAATGGCTCATCTCTCATCAATGCGCACGAAAGGCACTGCAAAAACCGTTACATCTTCCCGAATCAAGCGCGTAATATTGGTTATACATTTTGTTCCCACAGCCCTATTCAAACTCACATTTCTTTCTATCGCTATAAGCAAACCAATTACTATATTGTATTTTCAACCAAGTTATTTGTTCACCTGACACAAGATGCGTTATAGAGAATGAAGCATCTTATATCGGGCATTACATATAGTCTACTCTGGAGACAGGGGAAAAGGTAGAGTCAGAGAAGTAGAGCGTTAGAGAAAGCCAGAGAGAGCATCCTCTGTGTTGGTAGAGAGAGGGAGCGTCCTGTGTTGTTGCCTGTTCTGTTTATAACTGACCTACTTTAACCCATATGGTGCACTATAGGGAATAGGGTTCCATTTGGGATGCACAGTGTTTCTCCTTCGTTCAACATCTCAGCTGCTGTTCCTCTATCCATGCCATTGCATGGGGGGAGAGTGGACCAGTGACGCCATTTTCATATCTATACATGATATCTATGGTAGCGTGAACCGTATTTTATTTATCCTTTATACCTGTAGATGATCATTGAAATAAAAACATATTTTAAAAGAAAGACCTGCCCCAAGACAGCAACAACTTGGCATACTCAATGAAAAGGGGGGACTAGAGATGTGAGCAGGCTGTACATCAAGGCTTCATCTCAATAGTCTAAAGTGGCTTCCTCTCTGTGCCTCCATTCCTTCAACTGTGCTGATGTAAAATAACTTGACAGGTGGAAGCAAAGGAAGCCACTGTAGACTATTGAGATTAGGATTGCAACGGGAGGGTATATTACTGGAAACTACCAGTAAACTACCAGTATTTTGGTATCTTTCAAGAATTAGGCTATCTACTAGAAACTTATTGACAATTATGGACACAGATAAAAAAATGAATAATATATATGAATTTTTTTTTTTAAGTTATTCAAGTATAAATTACCAAAATTGCAATAGATCTACATATATTTTCTATTAATTACAACAATTACTGAAGATTCCAGTAACTTTAGTAAATTACCGTTAGCTTTGCAACCCTAATTGAGATAGAGGAGAGGAAGACACTGTAGACAATTGAGAGGGAGGAGTGGAGAGGAAGTTATTGTAGACTTTTGAGATGGAGGATGACGAAGAGGGGAGGAAGCCACTGTAGACTATTGAGAGGAAGTAAAGGACAAGAGAGAAAGCCACTGTATTGAGATGGAGGAGAGGAAGCTGCTGTATGGAGATTAACCCCATTATGTCTTCTCCTGTTGTTTCCAGACAGATAGGCGTCTGGTGATGGAGCAGCGGCTGGTGGCTACGTGCTGGTTGTGTCTCCTGCTCTTTGCCTTGCTGTGTGAGCCTGTCCTGTCCAAGGGCGGCCGCGGGGGGGGCAGGGGTTCATCTCGGGGCTCGTCTCGTAGCAGTGGCCGTTTCCGGATCAGGACCCATTCAACAAAGGCCTGGTTCAAGACCATGCCTGGGCGCTCATCCCCAGTGCGTGTTGCGAGCGCGGCGGCAGCTGGTGCGGCAGTTGCATTAACAGCTGATAGATTGCACCGCTCAGCCTACCGGTGCAGTCATGTCAACTCGGATTATGATGGGGAGGATTACAACAGGACCGTTTGCTACATGACCAGAGTGTCAGGATCCAATCAGAACCAACCGTCACTCTCATACATCTCTGTCATCATCGTCGCTTCTGTATTCCCCAGATATGTTCACGTATTAGAGAATATACTTTAGATGCGTATATTTGTTAGATAATGATATTTATGATTTAATAAGGCAAAATAATCAGCATACATGTATAGGAGCCTGGTGGCTCGATCTACAGGTCTGTTATCATGCCCTGAGGAGGCAAAGCTTCTTTAGCATCTAAGTCAGAAGTCAGGATGGCCAGACAATGGTGGAAACTAAAATGTATAAGTTTATAAGTCAGCATCACATTATTTGTGGGGAAAAAATCTTTCACTTAAAGTAGCTGTCCAGTGTCCAAGATTTGTATGAAATATTACTGAATAATGAATTACAATATGAGGGAAATTAGAAATAAAGTATGTTAAAAAGCAGCTTTTCTTTGTACCCATGCTTGTCCTGTTCACAAACAACAGATTGGTGTGAGTGTGGGCGTATACCGGTCTATATACAGTTGAAGCCGGAAGTTTACAAACACTTAGGTTGGAGTCATTAAAACTCGTTTTTTAACAACTCCACAAATTTCTTGTTAACAAACTATAGTTTTGGCAAATCAGATGGACCTCTACTTTGTGCATAATACAAGTAATTCTTCCGACAATTGTTTACAGACAGATTATTTCACTTATAACTCACTGTATCACAATTTCCAGTAGGTCAGAAGTTTACATACACTAAGTTGACTGTGCCTTTAAACAGCTTGGAAAATTCCAGAAAATGATGTCATGGCTTTAGAAGCTTCTGATAGGCTAATTGATATAATATGAGTCAATTGGAGGTGTACCTGTGGATGTATTTCAAGGCCTACTTTCAAACTCAGTGCCTCATTGCTTGACATCATGGGAAAATCAAAAGAAATCAGCCAAGACCACAGGAAAAAAAATATAGACCTCCACAAGTCTGGTTCATCCTTGGGAGCAATTTCCAAGCGCCTGAAGGTACCACGTTCATCTGTACAAACAATAGTACGCAAGTATAAACACCATGGGACCACGTAGCCGTCATACCGCTCAGGAAGGAGACGCGTTCTGTCTCCTAGAGATGAACGTACTTTGGTGCGAAAAGTGCAAATCAATCCCAGAACAACAGCAAAGGACCATGTGAAGATGCTGGAGGAAACAGGTGCAAAAGTATCTATATCTACAGTAAAACGAGTCCTATATCGACATAACCTGAAAGGCCGCTCAGCAAGGAAGAAGCCACTGCTCCATAACCGCCATAAAAAATCAAGACTACGGTTGGCAACTGCACATGGGGACAAAAATCGTACTTTTTGGCGAAATGTCCTCTGGTCTGATGAAACAAAAATATAACTGACCATAATGACCATTTTTATGTTTGGAGGAAAAAAGGGGAGGCTTGCAAGCCCGAAGAACACCATTCCAACCGTGAAGCACGGGGGTGGCAGCATCATATTGTGGGGGTGCTTTGCTGCAGGAGGGACTGGTGCACTTCACAAAATAGATGGCACCATGAGGAGGAAAACTATGTGAATATATTTAAGCAACATCTCAAGACATCAGTCAGGAAGTTAAAGCCTGGTCGCAAATGGGTCTTCCAAATGGAATATGACCCCAAGCATACTTCCAAAGTTGTGGCAAAATTGCTTAAGGACAACAAAGTCAAGGTATTGGAGTGGCCATCACAAAGCCCTGACCTCAAACCTATAGAACATTTGTGGGCAGAACTGAAAAAGTGTGGGCAAGCAAGGAGGCCTACAAACCTGACTCAGTTACACCAGCTCTGTCAGGAGGAATGGGCCAAAATTCACCCAACTTATTGTGGGAAGCTTGTGGAAGGCTACCTGAAACGTTTGACCCAAGTTAAACAATTTAAAGGCAATGCAACCAAATACTAATTGAGTGTATGTAAACTTCTGACCCACTGGGAATGTGATGAAAGAAATAAAAGCATAAATAAATTATTCTCTCTACTATTATTCTGACATTTCACATTCTTAAAATAAAGTGGTGATCCTAACTGCCCTAAGACAGGGAATTGTTACTAGGATTAAATGTCAGGAATTGTGAAAAACTGAGTTTAAATGTATTTGGCTAAGCTGAATGTAATCTTCCGACTTCAACTGTACGAGCCCCTTACCAACAATGCAGTTTAAAAAAAAAATGAATAAGAATAAGAGATAAAAGTAACAAGTAATTAAAGAGCAGCTGTAAAATAACAATAGCGTGACTATACACAGGGGGGGTACAGATACAGATTCAATGGGCACCGGTTATTTGAGGGACATGTAGGTAGAGTTATTAAAGTGACTATAAATAGATGACAACAGAGAGTAGCAGCGGTGCAAAGAGGCGGTGAGGCGTGGGAGGGGGGCACTGCAAATAGTCTGGGTAGCCATTTGATTAGATGTTCAGGAGCCTTATGGCTTGGGGTCTTTGACAATTTTTAGGGCCTTCCTCTGACACCGCCCGCTATAGAGGTCCTGGATGGCAGGAAGCATGGCCCCAGTGATGTACTGGGCCGTTCGCACCACCCTCTGTAGTGCCTTGCGGTCGGAGGCCAAGCAGTTGCCATACCAGGCAGTGATGCAACCACTCAGGATGTTCTCGATGGTGTAGCTGCAGAACATTTTGAGGATCTGAGGACCCATGCCAAATCTTTTCAGTCTACTAAGGGGGAATAGGTTTTGTCGTGCCCTCTTCACGACTGTCTTGGTGTGCTTGGACCATGTTAGTTTGTTGGTGATGTGGACACCAAGGAACTTGAAGCTCTCAACCTGCTCCACTGCAGCCCCGTTAATGACAATGGGGGCGTGCTTGCTCCTCTTTTTCCTGTAATCCACAATCATCTCCATTGTCTTGATCACGTTGAGAGAGGTTGGTGTCCTGGCACCACACGACCAGGTCTCTGACTTCCTCCCTATAGGCTGTCTCATCGTTGTCGTGATCAGGCCTACCACTGTTGTGTCATCGGCAAATTTAATGATGGTGTTGGAGTCATGAGTGAACAGGGAGTACAGGAGGGGAATGAGCATGCACCCCTGAGGGGCCCCTGTGTTGAGGATCAACGTGGCGGATGTGTTGTTAACTACTCTTAGCACCTGGGGGCGGCCCGCCAGGAAGTCCAGGATCCAGTTGCAGAGGTGTAGTCCCAGGGCCCTTAGATTATTTTAGAGCTTTGAGGGCACTATGGTGTTGAATGCTGAGCTGTCGTCAATTAATAGCATTCTCACATAGGTGTTCCTTTTGTCCATGTTGGAGTGCAATAGGGCAGTGTGGAGTGCAATAGAGATTGCATAATCTGTGGATCTGTTGGGGCGGTATACAAATTGGAGTGGGTCTAGGGTTTCTGGGATGATGGTGTTGATGTGAGCCATGACTAGCCTTTCAAAGCACTTCATGACTACAGACGTGTGTGCTATGGGTCGGTAGTAATTTAGGCAGGTTACCTTAGTGTTCTTGGGCACAGGGACTATAGTGGTCTGCTTAAAACATGTTGGTATTACAGACTCGGACAGGGAGAGGTTGAAAATATCAGTGAAGATACATGCCAGTTGGTCATTATTGTAGTCCGTCTGGCCCTGCGGCCTTGTGAATGTTGACCTGTTTAAAAGGTCTTACTCACATCGTCTTCCGGAACAGCTGGTGCTCTCAAGCATGTTTCAGTGTTATTTGCCTCGAAGCTAGCATAGAAGTAGTTTAGCTCGTCTGGTAGGCTCGTGTCACTGGGGAGCTCTCAGCTGTGCTTCCCTTTGTAGTCTGTAATGGTTTGTAAGCCCTGCCACATCTGACGAGCGTCAGAGCCGGTGTAGTATGACTCAATCTTAGTCCTGTATTGACACTTTGCCTGTTTGATGGTTCATCGGAGGGCATAGAGGGATTTCTTATATGCTCCCGGGTTAGAGTCCCGCTCCTTGAAGCGGCATCTCTAGCCTTTAACTCAGTGCAGATGCTGCCTGTACTCCATGGCTTCTGGTTGGGGTATGTACGTACAGTCACTGTGGGGGGGACGTCATCGGTGCACTTATTGATGAAGCCATTGACTGATGTGGTGTACTCCTCAATGCCATCAGAGGAATCCCGGTACATATTCCAGTCTGTGCTAGAAAAACAGTCGTGTAGCTTAGCATCCGCTTCCTCTGACCACTTCTTTATTGATCTAGTCACTGGTGCTTCCTGCTTTAAATTTTAGTTTGTAAGCAGGAATCAGGAGTATAGAATGATGGTCAAATTTGCCAAATGGAGGGAAAGGGAGAGCTTTGTATGCGTCTCTGGGTGTGGAGTATAGGTGGTCTAGAGTTATTATTCCTCTGGTTGCACATTTAACAATCTGGTAGAAATTTGGTAAAACGGATTTAAGTCCCTGGCTACTAGGGTGGGTGAGTGTTTTCTTGTATGATTATGAAAACAGCTACAAAGACTACAGATGAAAACTATCTTGGTAGGTAGTGTGGTCTACAGCTTATCATGAGATACACTACCTCAGGCGAGCAATAGCTCGAAACTTCCTTAGATATCGTGCACAAGCTGTTGTTTACAAAAATACAAAAATGTTCTATCCTGCCGGTACATCGTACAACCAGCCAGCTGTATGTTGATATTATCGTCGTTCAACCATGACTCCGTGAAGCATAAGATGTTACAGTTGATGTCCCGTTGGTAGCTTAATCTTCCACGTAACTTGTCAATTCTATTCTCCAACAATTGCATGTTTGCTAGCAGAATGGAGGGAAGTGGGGGTTTATTCGATCGCTTACGAATTATCAGAAGGCAGCCTGACCTTCAGCCATTCTTTCTTCTCCTCCTCTTCACGCAGATCACTGGGATCGGGGCCTGTCAGAGTCATGAAAGAGAGACCTAAAGACAACAACATAGCAAGGCAGTAACACGACAACAAAGAATTGTAGCAACACAACATAACAACTACATGGTAGCAACACAACAAGGTAGCAGCACAAAACATGGTACAAGCATTATTGGGCACAGACAACAGCACAAAGGGCAAGAAGGTAAGAAGGTCCAGTTTGAGTGTTTGTTGCAGCTTGTTCCAGTCGCTAGATGCAGCGAACTGAAAAGAGGATGTGTGTGCTTTGGGGACCTTTAACAGAATGTGACTGGCAGAAAGGGTGTTGTATGTGGAGGATGAGGACTGTAGTAGTTATCTTAGATAGTGGGGATTGAGGACTGAGAGGGTTTTATAAATAACCATCAACCATTGGTTCTTGCGACAGGTATACAGAGATGACCAGTTTACAGAGTAGTAGAGAGTATAGTGATGTGTCCTATAAGGAGCATTGGCGGCAAATCTGATGGCCGAATGTGGTAAAATACATCTAGCCGCTCGAGAGCACCCTTACCTTCCGATCTATAAATTATGTCTCCGTAATCTAGCATGGGTAGGATGGTCATCTGAATCAGGGTTAGTTTGGCAGCTGGGGTGAAAGAGGAGCGATTACGATAAAGGAACCCAAGTCTAGATTTAACTTTAGCCTGCAGCTTTGATATGTGCTGAGAGAAGGACAGTGCACCATCTAGCCATACTCCCAAGTACTAGTATGAGGTGACTACCTCAACCTCTAAACCCTCAGAGGTAGTAATAACACCTGTGAGAAGAGGGGCATTCTTCTTACCAAACCACATGACCTTTGTTTTGGAGGTGTTCAGAACAAGGTTAAGGATAGAGATAGCTTGTTGAACACTAAGAAAGCTTTGTTGTAGAGCATTTAACACAAAATCCGGGGAGGGTCCAGCTGAGTATAAGACAATCATCTGCAAATAAATAGATGAGAGAGCTTCCTGAGCTATGTTGTTGATGTAAATTGAGAAGAGCGTGGGGCCTAGGATCGAGCCTTGGGGTACTCCCTTGGGGACAGGCAGTGGCTGACACAGTAGATTTTCCGATTTTATACACTGTACTGTTTGAGAGAGGTAGTTGGCAAACCAGTCCAAAGACACCAATACTCCTTAGCCGGCCCACAAGAATGGAATGGTCTACCGTATCAAAATCTTTGGCCAAGTCAATAAAAATAGCAGCACAATATAGCTTAGATTCAAGGGCAATGGTGACATCATTGAGGAACCTTTAAGGTTGCAGTGACACATCCATAACCTGAGCAGTAACCAGATTGCATACCCGAGAGAATACTATAGACATCAAGAAAGCCAGTCAGTTGATTATTGACAACACTTGATAAACAGGGCAAAATAGAAATAGGCCTATAACAGTTAGGAGCAGCTTGATCTCCCCCATTTAAATAAAGGACTAACCGTGGCTGCCTTCCAAGTAATGGGAACCTCCCCAGAAAGGAGAGACAGGTTAAAAAGGTTGGAGATAGGCTTGGCAATGATAGGGGCAGTAACCTTAAAGAAGAAAGGGTCTAAACCATCTGACCCAGATGTTTTTTGGGGGGTCAAGTTTAAGGAGCTCCATTAGCACCTCGGACTCAGTGCCTGCCGGCAGGGAGACATTTTGTAAGGCCGGGGAAAAAGAGGGAGAGGCATCAGGGGTGAGAGATGAGAAAATGTTGGATGGACAATGAGGCATGGCTATGTCAAATAGGAATCTAGACTTAATGAAGTTGTGATGAAAGAGCTCAGCTATGTGCTTCTTGTCAGTAACAACCACATCATCAACATGGGCAGCTGTGAGGAGGAGGGTTTATTCTCCAGGTCTTTAACCGTTTTCCAGAACTTCTTAGGGTTAGACCCACAGAGAGAGAACTGCTCCTTAAAGTAACTAACTTTGTATTCCGGATAGCCTGAGTGCACTTATATACTTAATTAAATAAAAACATCTGCATTGTTGGTTAAGGACTTGTAAATAAGCAGTTCACGGTAAGGTCTACTACACCTGTTGTATTCGACGCATGTAATAAATTATTTGATTTCAAGTTGGCTGGATGTTCTTTGGGTGGTGGACCATTCTTGATACACAAGGTAAATTGTTCAATGTAAAAAAAAAAACATAAATGTTGCAGTTCTTGAAACACTCAAACCTGTGCGCCTGGCATGTAGTACCATATCCCGTTCAACGGCACTTCAATATTTGTCTTGCCCATTCACCCTCTGAATGGCACACACAATCCATGTCTCAATTGTCTCAAGGCTCAAAAATCCTTCTCTAGTCACCTATGTCATGGAAAGAGCAGGTGTTCCTAATATTTTGTACAGTTGTGGCCAAAAGTTTTGAGAATGACACAAATATTAATTTCCATAAAGTTTGCTGCTTCAGTGTATTGAGATATTTTTGTCAAATGTTACTATGGAATACTGAAGTATATTTATATATATTATGTATATTTATATATATTTATATATTACATTTCATAAGTGTCAAAGGCTTTAATTGACAATTACATGAAGTTGAAGCAAAGTGTCAATATTTGGAGTGTTGACCCTTCTTTTTCAAGACCTCTGCAATCCGCCCTGGCATGCTGTCAATTAACTTCTGGGCCACATCCTGACTGATGGCAGCCCATTCTTGCATAATCAATGCTTGGAGTTTGTCAGAATTTGTGGGGTTTTGTTTGTCCACATGCCTCTTGAGGAATGGCCACAAGTTCCCAATGAGATTAAGGTCTGGGGAGTTTCCTGGCCATGGACCCAAAAAATCAATGTTTTGTTCCCCGAGCCACTTAGTTATCACTTTTGGCAAGGTGCTCCATCATGCTGGAAACGGCATTGTTCATCACCAAACTGTTCCTGGATGGTTGGGAGAAGTTGCTTTCGGAGGATGTGTTGGTACCATTCTTTATTCATGGCTGTGTTCTTAGGCAAAATTGTGAGTGAGCCCACTCCCTTGGCTGAGAAGCAACCCCACACATGAATGGTCTCAGGATGCTTTACTGTTGGCATGACACAGGACTGATGATAGCGCTCACCTTGTCTTCCCCGGACAAGCTTTTTTCTGGATGCCCCAAACAATCGGAAAGGGGATTCATCAGAGAAAATTACTTTACCGCAGTCCAATCCCTGTACCTTTTGCAGAATATCAATCTGTCCCTGATGTTTTTCCTGGAAAGAAGTGGCTTCTTTGCTGCCCTTCTTGACACTTGGCCATCCTCCAAAAGTCTTCACCTCACTGTGCATGCAGATGCACTCACACCTACCTGCTGCCATTCCTGAGCAAGCTCTGCACTGCTGGTTTCCCGATCCCACAGCTGAATCAACTTCAGCAATCGCCAGGACCGTCTCCTAGACTTTCTTGGGCGCCCTGAAGCCTTCTTCACAACAATTGAACTGCTCTCCTTGAAGTTCTTGATGATCTGATAAATGGTTGATTTAGGTGCAATCTTACTGGCAGCAATATCCTTGCCTGTGAAGCCCTTTTTGTGCAATGCAATGATGACGACACGTGTGTCCTTGCAGGTAAACATGGTTGACAGAGGAAGAACAATGATTCCAAGCACCACCCTCCTTTTGAAGCTTCCAGTCTGTTATTCGAACTCAATCAGCATGACAGAGTGATCTCCAGCCTTGTCCTCGTCAACACTCACACCTGTGTTAACGAGAGAATCACTGACATGATGTCAGTTGATCCTTTTGTGGCAGGGCTGAAATGTAGTCGAAATGTTTTTGGGGGATTCAGTTCATTTGCATGGCAAAGAGCGACTTTGCAATTAATTGCAATTCATCTGATCACTCTTCATAACATGCTGGAAAATCATACAAACTGAGGCAGCAGACTGTGAAAATTAATACTTGTATCATTCTCAAAACCTTTGGCCATGACTGTACACTCAGTGTATGTTTGTGATGTTAGATTGCAGTTGGTATTCTTTTTAGAAGCAGATTAATTGTCAACTAGACGATAATTTTCCATGAAGAAAAATTATGGGACAGTGATTAGACTTTGCTTTATCCAAACCCCTCCGACACACACACAAACACACACAGGGAGGTTGGAGTAACATGGTCAAATATTTGAGATTCGAACTAGCAAACCCACCTCTCTAAACTCTAGGCTAACTGCCACCCCTTCCTTGGTGCTTTGGTTTGATGTAATATTGCAGTCTAACTCTATTTAGTGCTAAAAGGGCTTCTTCCTGGAAAAAGATGAGGATGTCATCCTTCGTCAAACATGTCCATACAAAGAATATAATTATTCTCTTACACAGTTTCTATTGCTTTAATGTCACCCAGTTTAGAACTAGTTTCTTTTTTAGTTAATCTTTGCACTTCCCTGTGATTTTTATGTTGTAGACGCCAAGCAAAAGAGCACATGGCACGTCAGAGTGAACAGTGGCCAAAGAGACGTCAGGAAAATTATCTGCCAAAGTAGATGGATGAGGGCCTTGAGATAGCAGTTCGCCACAGCTTGAACAGCTTTCGCACTTTGACAGATGCCACTCCAGCGGGAGAAAACAATGGGTAAGTAATAATGTGAAACACTGTCATTCCACTATTAGTGCCAGAAACAGTGCCTTTGGAAAGGATTCAGTCCCCTTGACTTTTTCCACGTTTTGATACATTACCTATTCTATAATGATTAAAAAATATATTTTAAAAATCTCAGCAATCTACACACAATACCCCATTATGACAAAGAGAAAACAGGTTTTTAGAATGTTTTGGAAATGTATTAAATTTAAACAAACATATCTTATTTACATAACTATTCAGACCCTTTGCTATGAGACTCAAAATTGAGCTCAGGTGCACCCTGTTTCCATTGATCATCCTTAAGCTGTTTCTACAACTTCATTGGAGTGCACCTGTGGTAAATTAAATTGATTGGACATGATTTGGAAAGGCACACACCTCTCTATATAAGGTCCCACAATTGACAGTGTTTGTCCAAAAACCAAGCCAGGAGGTCGAAGGAATCGTCCGTAGCGCTCCGAGACAGGATTGGGTCGAGGCACAGATCTGGGGAAGGGTACCAAAAAATGTCTGCAGCATTGGAGGTCCCCAAGAACACAGTGGCCTCCATCATTCTTCAATGGAAGAAGTTTGAAACCACCGAAACTCTTCCTAGCGCTGGCCGCCCGGCCAAATTGAGCAATTGGGGGAGAAAGACTTTGGTCAGGGAGGTGACCAAGAACCCGATGGTCACTCTGACAGAGCTCTAGAGTTCTTCTATGGAGATGGGAGAATCTTCGAGAAGGACAACAATCTCTGCAGCACTCCACCAATCAGGCCTTTATGGTAGTGGCCAGACAGATATTCACACTCCTGAATCAATACTTTGTAGAAGCACCTATGGCCACGATTACAGCTTTGGGTCGCCTTGGGTATGTCCATCAGCTTTGCACGTGGATTTGGGGATTTTCTTCCTTGCAGATTTTCTCAAGCTCTGTTAAATTAGATGGGGAGTGGCAGTGAAAAGCAATCTCAAATTTTCCACAGATTTTCAATGAGATTAAAGTCTGGGCCACTCAAGGACCTTCACACTCTCATTCTGAAGCCATTCCTGCGTTGCTTTGGCTGTATGCTTTGGTTCATTGTCCTGTTGGAATGTAATTCTTTACCCCAGTCTAAGATCGTTTGCACCCTAAAGCAGGTTCTCATCAAGAATTTGCCTGTATTTGGCTCCATTCATTGTTCCCTCTATCCTTACCCGTCTACATGTTCCAGCCACTGAAAAGCATCCCCATAGCATGATGCTGCCACCACCTTGCTTCACGGTAGGAATTGTGTTAGAAGAGGGATGAGTTGTGCTTGGTTGTCTCCAGACATAGCACTGCATTAATGCCAAAGAGTCAAATGTTTTTCTCATCAGACAACCGAATCTTTTGGCTTATGGTCTGAGTCTTTCACGTGCCTTTTAGCAACTCCAGGTGTGCTGTCATGTGTCTTTTTCTAAGGAGTGGCTTCCGTCTGGCCACTCTCCCATAAAGCTCAGATTGGTAAAGCGCTGTAGACTGTTGTCTTTCTGGCAGGTTCTCAAGTTGTAGTGACTTCTCAGGGATGATCAAAGGAAATTGGATGCACTTGAGCTCAATTTAGAGTATCAGCAATGGGGTGTGAATACTTATGTAAATGAGATGTCTGTATTTTATTTGCAATACATTGCTAAAATTTCTAAAAACATGCTTCCACTTTGTCATTATGGGGTACTGTGTGTAGATGGGTGAGATTTAAAAAAATATTTAATACATTTTGAATTCAGGCTGTAACACAACACACTGTGGATTAAGTCAACAGGTATGAATACTTTCTGAAGGCACTGTATCATACAAAATGGATTATGGACATCCACAAATTTATACATATACTCATTTGAGTGTCACAGATTTTGGTTTACTATGTTACCTCTACCCCTGAGTCCAGGTTGCAATGTAGGACAGCAGTTATGGGTGGATCCTATTGCCTTTCTGCTCTTCAGTCATGTTATTGTGGTGGCAGGTAGCCTAGTGGTTAGAGCATTGGGCCAGTAACTAAAAGGCTGCTATTGAATCCCCGAGCTGAAAAGGTAAAAATCTGTTGTTCTGCCCCTGAACAAGGCAGTTAACCCACGGCTCCTAGGCCATCATTGTAAATAAGAATTTTTTCTTAACTGACTTGCCTAGTTAAATAATGTGACTTGCCTAGCAAATTGTGTCCAGTGTGCTGGAGCATCTTTCTTATGAAACTAGTTTCAAGCTTTAAATCAAGAAAAATGAAAACACAATCTGAGGGTTGTACTGGATCCTTTTGCCCCAAAAAAGAAAGAAAAGGAAACAGTTTGAATATTTATTAGAAACAGGACCCTGGGTTAGTACAGTGAGCATTGAAGTATGAAACAATGTAGGCTATACATGACAGGGTACAAATGTAACAGTAGGCCTTCAACCTAATCTATATTGTACCTAAATGTTTGAAATGAAAGTGGGCCCCTATTGACCGATGCAATGCCCAATTTGGGGTAAGTGGGGACCCCCAATAGCATTAACTGCAAATTGACCTACTGACATAGCAGTCTCTCTGAGGTGAACAACCTCCAGAAGTGATGTAAGGTATATCAAAGCGAGCGCTCTCAGACTTGTCTATCAACCAAAAACGATTGCAATGTTTTCCATTGTACATCCTAAACAATCATATTTTCTATGTTCATCAGTTACTGAGACTTCACCTACCACTCTCTCCAATAAGCTTATTCTCACAAGTGCACTTCTGTGGGGAAGACAAAGGGGGCAGCTGATTGACAATTCATTTATTCATGGTTTGAAATCCCATACCAGGGTCATGGCTAGAACCAATACAGCATTTCTCAAACGAATGTCAAAAGGTGACTTTGTTATTGATGTTGCAACCCCTTTTCCTAAACTTAACCTAATTCTCCTAATCTGATGCGTAAGGTTCTAACCTGCTACAAAAAGTAAAATATGTCAAAAGCTGTATCCCATCTAGCATTGACCTAATAACAGATGAAACTCAAGAGACATATCAATCAACATTTCAGCTTTATTAAACAAATTGCATTCGGAAAGTATTCAGACCCCTTGACCTTTTCCACATTTTGTTATGTTACAGCCTTATTCTAAAATTTATAAAATCGTTTCCCCCCCCTCACCAATACCCATAATGACGAAGCAAAAACGGGTTTAGGGGGGCAGTTTGGCTATTTGAATAAATTGTTCAGCAGTCTTATGGCTTGGGGGTAGAAGCTATTAAGGAGCCTTTTGGACCTAGACTTGGCGCTCAGTTGCGGAAGCAGAGAGAACAGTCTATGACTTGGGTGACTGGAGTCAGACAATTTTTTGGCCATTCCTCTGACACCGTCTAGTATATACAGTTGAAGTCGGAAGTTTACATACACCTTAGCCAAATACATTTAAACTGATTTTCACAATTACTGACACTTAATCCTAGTACAAATTCCGTCTTAGGTCAGTTAGGATCACCACTTTATTTTAAGAATGTGAAATGTCAGAATAATAGTAGAGAGAATGATTTATTTCAGCTTTAATTGCTTTTATCACTTTTCCCAGTGGGTCAGAAGTTTACATACACTCAATTAGTATTTGGTTGCATTGCCTTTAAATTGTTTAACTTGGGTCAAACGTTTTGGGTAACCTTCCGCAAGCTTCCCACAAATAAGTTGGGTGAATTCTGGCCCATTGCTCCTGACAGAGCTGGTGTAACTGAGTCAGGTTTGTAGGCCTCCTTGCTCACTCATGGTTTTTCAGTTCTGCCCACAAATTTTCTATAGGATTGAGGTCAGGACTTTGTAATGGCCACTCCAATACCTTGACTTTGTTGTCCTTAAGCCATTTTGCCAAATCATGTCCAATCACCACAGGTGGACTCCAATCAAGTTGTAGAAACATCAAGGATGCTCAATGGAAACAGGATGCACCTGAGCTCAATTTCGAGTCTCATAGCAAAGGGTCTGAATACATTTGTAAATAAGTAATTTCTGTATTTTACAAACCTGTTTTTGTTTTGTCATTATGGGATTGTGTGTGTGTGTGTATTGATCAGGGAAAAAAGTACTTTTATCAATTTTAGAATAAGGGTGTAACGTAACATACTTTCCAAATGCACATCATTGTTAACAACCCCTTGCCATGGGGGACATGGTAGCAGAACACAATGCAAATATACAGACTGAAAGTGTGGCGAGAGCTCGTCCATCAGCATGACTAGTTTTTGTATCTGAAAATGTGTAATTCTACCTAATTCGTTAGCTAGTCTGCTGAGTTTACATGTAACATGGTATTTAGCTTGCTATCTGTCAGTCAATCACAGCTGGCTGAATTCTTTCCAAGTCCTGCGACGCTACTAGCTACTTTCCCACTTTGAATGCGGCCGGCAAACTGCTTCTCATCGGACGCGGCGGAGGAAGTGATATGTTGACACATGAGAATTATTAGAATATGGCAAATATTAGTAAATTCTTGCATTCTATCCATGCTGCCCGAGACACAGGTAGGTGGGAGGGCATACAGGCTGTCAACAATTTATTAAATGCGCAATTTGCCTAAATGGTGTGACGTCATTACGTCCAGCTGTTTTTAATTGACACAAGATTGTTAATTAGACACACACCAATTATCGAATCTGTTTTCTATGCAAACTTTCTAAATGTCGACAAAAACAATTACTGGACAAGTTAATGGAAACATAGCTACTGTTGCCTAGGGTCTTGTTTTCGAGACTACATCTGCAACATGTTGCTGCCGATATTTACTTATAAGTCAATGGTTGCTGATATTGCAGCGCCATCATATGGGAGAATGGCAAAATTGGGCCAATGTAGGCCTAGTCTCCTGGCTTGCCTTTTTCAGCTAAACCTAGGGTGAGCTTCAACTTTATTTTTATGAAGTTGAAGCTCATTTACTGCATTTCTATACAATGTAAAAACTAATAGCATTTGGATTACAAAAACAAGCCACTTTTACTCCAACCATTACGTTGGCTGCTGAAGCTTCATTCAACTCAGTCGATAGGGGACTTAACATTCTACAAACATGTCATACAGCAATTAGCTGCTCAGCACCAGGATTAAAAACTGTAGTTTAGGTTCATGCTGTGTCAAACAGCAGTTACCAAGACATCTACAGCCATCTCCACCTCTGTACTGTTTTGAGAGAAAAGTTTTGCTCTTCACTGCAGCTGCATCCATGTACAGCCAGCCAGGCATACAGTCTTCCCACCCGCTCCGAAGAGTCCACATGGTCTTAAAACATACTCTCTACTGCCGCTAAACAGCCTGCCTGTCAGCATGGTCCTAAAGCAAGCCTCTAATAACACTAATCGCAGACCTGACAAGCTTTTTAGAGCACCAGACGCACGGGGCAAATTGGAGATTCATGTGCTTAGACATTATGGATCACACCTGGTTCAGATCAGTCCTCTGAAGAGATATTTACAGAACATAGATTCATACTGATGAGTACAGAACATATAAGTTTACAATTTGCTCATTCATCCCCCTCCTCTCCCCTGTAACTATTCCCCAGGTCGTTGCTGCAAATGAGAACGTGTTCTCAGTCAACTTACCTGGTAAAATAACGGTAAAATAAATAAAATAAAATAAAAAAATAAAATAAATATATGTTTTGTGGAATTAGCACAGACTGTCTATGTTTAATCCATTACATGTACAGTGTAGAATGGAGATAAGAAAAACGTTGTAGATAATTAGCACATGCCCCCAAGTTTAGTCTCTATAGTAGAGGAACGTGTTGTCACCTCTCAAACAGGGCCAACCACTAGTATTGGCTTTTTAGACATGGTTCCTAATCAACACTAAAAGCTAAACCTTTTTTGGGAAAATAAATAAAAAAAAATCGCATCGACACAGACCACAAACTGGCTACATAAAGCTTAAGTAGGCTACTGCAAAGGGAATCTGAACACTGTTCGCTAGAAGAGTCCGGTGCTTCAGCCTATGTAAAGGTGCCTATTGTATTTCTTTGCAGCATATACATCATTTCAGATTTTCAAAATTGATCTCAAATCTAGTGCAAAGGCATTTTAGAAGCATTGCCTCTATAGCTAACACCGGACACTCATTAATTCTTCATCGCGTCTTCTAAACTCCCGACTCCATTTAATGCCATGATGTTTATATTTATTTTTGATTATACTTTTGTTGTGCTTTTTGTGACGTGGATCATAGTTAGTCTATCAGGTTGCGTGATCCTCATGTTACGTGGAAAATACAACCAATGAGACGCTGAATTAAATGTATATCACACTCGCACAAATGCGACCAGTTCTTTTTCATATTTGCATTTAATTTCTTTCACTAGCAAATGTGAGTGAACTGCTGGCACTTTAGAGCCCACTGAATGTCCATCTTATGTTCGCTAACTTTAGCTTGAAGCAATTAGTGTTTACCTTTCCACAACACACAGAGTCGAAAAGGGATTTGTCCATGTGTTTACCTACAGCTGACAGTCGGCAAACTTTGCATCACAACAAAGAGGGGCAGACACGGGGTAGCTACGTCGAGTAATGATGTATTAATATCCATGTCCGTTGACACAAACTCCGTACATGTCTGTGTGTTGCAGCTCGAGAATCGAGATGTTAGATTTACTCAGTGGATTTATTTTTATGAATTTTGTTTTTACAAAAAAGTTTACAAAAATAAATAATAATCTGGCTGTATTCATTTCTGCGTACTTTTAACTTGGATCTCGTACCTGCTTACATGGACAGAGAATTGCGTAGCTGGTACGCAAAATGCGTGCATATTGGCAGGTCTGTAATCGCTTTTGCCTTTTCAATCTGGATTGGAATGATTTTAGTATCTTATTTTAAATTGGTGTTGAGCTAGCTAGGCTATTACCAGTGCTATAACATTTGACACATTATCTTGAGTTAAACAAACATGATTTATTGTCGAAAATATTATTTTTAAAACACACGCCAGACCAGACCGATGCAAGGGTCGCATCCTGTCTGAGAGTCATCACCTTTAAAGATTCTCTAAATCCTCCTGCCACGACCTCTGAACCCTTGGACAGAACCCTGGCCGAAACACACCGTCCTAGGAACCCTGGTGGCACAGAACACAGTCCACTAAACATACACAGTCCGTTCCTGCGAAGTGCACTACCGCGTCCCATGACAGCGGTTGTGTAGATCCAGCTATACCACTCCCATTGTAGTGGGACTTGGCTTCATTTTGCATAGTTAAAAAAATATAACAAAAATTGCATAGACTATGTAAAGGCATTGCAGTTCACCAGTCCCACTTGAAATATATTATTCTATATTCATGTATGCATTCAGGGTCATTGCACATCAACTGTAGGTCTAAGGGAAATACATTAGAATCATGTAGTGCACCATGTAGAGAAATAGTGTGCCATTTGAGATTTGAAGTGAATACTGACCTGTAGGAGTGTCTCTCTCTGTTGTGCTGTGGTCTCTGTTGGTTTGTGGTGGGCTGGATGGTGACAGAGAGGATTGGGGCAGTATCATGATCTGTGGACAGCTCTACTGTGTTAATTGGGTTACCGGCAGGGTCCAGGATACCTGGTTCCAGAGAGTGATTTATCTCCATATATTCCTCTTCCTCTGGTTGGTCAGACAACACCTCACACACACCCTTAGGTTCACTCACGCTCATGGACACCTCCATACTTGTGCCTTTCTGCAGCATATTCTTCTTCGCTCTGTAAGAAAGAGGGGAATGTTTTATCCTCTACACACACATACTTCATTCACAGATTTTACCCAGTCCTGAATGCTGAGAGATGACTCATTCTGACACCACCTGTTGGACACAGTGAGAACCCTTGAATTTGTGTTTACATTTTGATTTTCTTGATCCTCTTCGCCTTGTCGAACATGAAGTCAGAAGGGTACTTATGGATCTTGATCATATGGTCTTTCCTCTGTTCTCTGGTTCTGTACTTCAAACCACACCCCTCCACTAGACACTGGTACTTGGGGGGAAAAAGAGAGAGTGAGAAACAGTGTGCATAGACTGGTCCAAGTCAAGGCCAGAGTGAGCAACATAGTGAGTGTGTGTGCACGTGCGTTTGTGTGCATGTATGTTAGCTACCATGTCCTGCCTTTCAGCCAGAATACTGAAGAGCGAGTCGTGCCACTCCTGGATGTGGATGTCGAGCAGGCGAGCGGAGGGCAGCGACCTCTGGCAGGAAGAACACACGTGTCTGTGGAGCGTGTTATAGTGATGCTCATAGTCCTCCACAGTACTGAACACCTGGCTACAGCCAGATATATGACACCTGAACTCACACTGCCTGAGAGAAAACAAAGGAGGGGGGGGAAGAGAGAAATACAGAAAAGTTAACATGAGGGTTATTCTAATGACTTCAATGCCAAATCTGGTAACCTAACTAAAAACTGTCTGAAGTACTATGTCAGTGTTTCTCCAGATATCACGGGACACAGAAAACAGTCTCATGAATCCCTCCACAATTTAACCTTGAACTAAGTTAAACTGCTGATCTGTATTCTGGACACCATGGCACAGAAATAAAAAATAGTTGAATTCAAAAGATACTTTTGGTTCCATGTGAGAAGGCAGAAGCTGAAGATCAGCTCTCTATCAATTAGGCCTAATGCCATTTAGCAGAAACTAGACACTGACAATAAACGTATGTTTTGTGCCAGAAGGACATTGAATAATCAAGACTGAGGAAGCCATCATATCTTGAATGTGACTTGTCTTAGCATCTTGCATTTGTGAATGTGACTGCATGTACCCAGAACACTGTGTTAAAGCTGTTACTTCGACCGTGCCTCTGACTTTTTAAAACTTTTTTTTAACTGACTCAAGTCTATCACCTGACTAAGTAAACGTATCTGAAAATACTGCTCTTTAACAGTCATCAGCTATTTGTAACATACATAATTCTTTCCCATGCCCCACAGTCTTACCATGTGAATGGGTTATACTGTAAAATCTGTTGTTGATCACCATGGTGATGATAATATTGTTACCTGGCTGTAGGTGAGTCATAAGCTGGGCAGGTAGAGAGGTTCTGGAGGTACAGGTGTCTATGTATGTCTCCATCCTAACACACACACACACACACACACACACACGTCAGTTACACCGCTGTAGCTTCTCTGCATGTGACTATAACACTGCTGGTGGTGGTAATGATGGTGTATTACCACACTGTAAAAAAATATTTATTGTTTTAGTTATTTTAAACATACATTTTATTACCCCGAACAGCCCATCTTATATAGCATATAATATAATTACTATGGTTACATAAGACAGATGGTTACCCTTCCCCTAACCTTAACTATTTTAGAGTTTAGCCTAGCTAAAGTTAGCCAGCTAGCCACCTAACGTTAACTAGAATCTGAACATATCATACGTTTTGCAAATACTTAAAATATTGAACGTTTGGAAAATTCGTAACATAATAGGAATTTGCTACATATACAAAATGAGTGTTGGACATCCACAAATAAATACAATACTACGTTAAATGGACAGAATAATATGAAACGATCTAAGACCTGGTTGCATTTCCTTATCTGCGGTCATCAAAATGCTAAAGAGAAAATTGGTGAAAACCACAGAACACATAGGCTACATTCAGTTTTTCAGCAGTTATAGATTTAGCAGCAGCAGCTAGATTACCTCAAAGAACTCGTGGTCCTTGTTGAGCAGTATTTGATGTGGAATGAAGGTGAACGTTAACTTCGCCTCCCCGTCCTGTGATGTGAACGAACTGAACAAACTCTCCGGTCTAAAGCCCACCTGCAATTTAGGAATTGCGTCGATTCGTAAATCAACCAAATCACTCGCTGTCAAAAGCTGTATCAATTCAGGCGGCAGCATTGTAGCTAGTTTGCGAACGAGGATTTTATGTCACTACCAAGTTCTCTGACATTACGAACTGATAATTACGAAAGTGCGTTGTTATGAACGTCATGGCCGTGTAATGCCAAAGAACAGTTGCCGCGTTCAAAACAACTGAGAACTCGGAAAATAGGTAGTCAAATAAAGAGAATGAGGCCCAAGTGGAATTCCGAGTTGGATGACCGTACAAAATGATTTTTCCCAGACTGAGTTGTTTTTCCAGAGCTCCCAGTTGTTTTGAACGCACTGTCGTCGGACCTTCACGAGTTCCTCGTTCCCAGTTGTTTTGAACGCGGAAAGTGCATCGGCGTCACACGGCATGACGTTCAAAACGTGCGACAGTTCAACCGTTACCTACATAGTGAACAACAAACGTTCGTCGTTATCAGTTAGAAATTGACATAAGATATGTTTAAAGGTCCGTGTACTTTTTGGCCAATTAATATTTCATATTAGACATGATACAAAACGAGTAAAGGATCGTTCTTTGTTTATTTGATTTGAATCTGAAGTCAAACAACACAAACGGTTTAGTTTTTAGTTTTTATTGTTTAAATTAAATGAAATATTAAATAACGAGAAACTGAATAACGTAAATGGTTTGATTATTCAAATATATTGTTTTTAATTATAATTTCTGGTTCAACCCATGCACCACACGTTTTGGCCTATTACTAGTTGTGACTTTCTAACAACACAGAAAATTATAAATGGGTTGTTCTTCATGATTTTTATCTTACATATTATGTAATAGAATAAACAGATAAAGATTATTTAGGCCTATTGATTCTTTTTTGTTTCTCATTCCAATTATGTGATCATTGACAGTCATTGTAGTGGCAAACATGTTGGAAGAAGAAGGAAAAGATGGCGGTAGCGGACGCTGATGTGGATCTTGAATCTAATAACGGTGTAATCAAGGAGAATTGTAATATTCTCTAAAAGAATGGAAAATGGAGCAAAGTAGCGTACAATGCTGAGAATGTCCCTTCTTACCAAAATTGAAGAATCCCTTTGAGATATCCAAACTGGTGGAGAGTCCTGGGTAAAGTGAAGGCTATGAGGGTCACGAGAGGCGGGCTTGTTTAGATGTTTTGTACTTCTGAGGATCAGAAGGAACGTGTGTTGCATCTCACCCGATTTTAGAAGTTTGACATGTCATGTGTGTCTCTTCGGAACAGGGCCCACTCAAGGGGGTAATATCTGGCGTCTCGAGGGAAGTCGATGTTGCAGAGATGATAAATATTCCTGGAATGATTGATGCATGTAAGGTGAATCATGTGGTGAATGAAGAAAAAGTGAAGAGTATCTGTTCTTTAGTTTTTTGATGTGGAGTCTCCCTTCTCAAGTGCAGTTGAGGTATATAAACTACAGAGTCAGAGCAGTTATCTCAAAACCAATGCAGTGTGATCACTAAAACTTTTGGACATGTTTCAAGTGTTTGAAGAAGGGAGAAGCCAAGATGTACAAGTTGTGGAAAGGATCATATGTTTTAAAAGTGATGAAAATGTGACATGTTGCTATTGTGGTGGGAACCATGAAGCCACGTCTTTGGAATACCCGACAAAGGTGAAAGAGAATGAGGTGGCCAAAGTCAGGGCTGTCCAGATAATTTTATATGCAGCAACTTTTAAAAGGGTTGAGGGTTCGAATGGTGCTCCTGAAGAGTCCATGGTGGTGGATAGGCCTTCACTGCAGGGGATGCCTTTCACCAGCAGGACCCAGATATTTTAAAGGTTAAGAAGGTGGACTTTATAGCTATGGTGATTAATGACACTGCCAAGGTGGAGAGGAAGTCCCAGAAAATATATATCATTATCGATGCAGCTCCTGGGCCTGAAATACTTCTCAGTGGAGGAGTTGAATGGAGGATTGTCACAAGCCATACCACCCTCTCAGGCCCTGGCCTATAGCCTGAGATATGAAGTGGGAGTCTTGGTTTTGTACAATTTTTACTTGAATGGATTAAGTTAGTTTTCCCTATCACCTATGGATTTTCTTTTTTTTCAACCCCTTCCAGTTGGTGGAGGCTTTTGGGTAATAATACACCATTTACATTTTAGTCATTTAGCAGACAGGAGCAATTAGGGTGAAGTACCTTGCTCAAGGGCACATCCGTAGATTTTTCACCTAGTCAGCTCTGGGAATTGAACCAGTGACATTTTGCTTACTGGCCCAACACTCTGACCACTAGGCTACCTGCTGCCATTAAACCCAAAGAATAACTTATTGTAGTGGGTCATGTGACCAGTCCAAATTTGCCTAGGTCAGTGAGACAGCCACTTCCACAACTTTTACAAGCACTTTAACCTGTAGTCTTGTGGATAGGCTCAATAACATGCAACTCATCACCACAAGCTTCAGTGCCTACGAGCTTAGACAACAATCAATAGATTTTACAGGAAAGCATGAATATCATTCGACATTTAATTATAGAGGTATTATTTACCATGGGCAGGCAAGCCGGGGTCTGGTAAAATTCGTGTCAATGACCAATGATCTACACAGTGGTCATAACCAATGGTGAACAGTTTCTAGTTTTGTTGATTTCAGGATCTGGATATTTCTGATGAGCCTATAAACCTACATCAACAATTAGGTATGATATAAAAACTTAGCTCTTTCCACAGACCTATGAGATGATATGTCCTTTGAAACTCTCAGATGCGCAACTGAGTGTTTAAGACCTGACCCGTCCGGTCTCTCCTGGACTCCATCACCTTAGGTGACATTCCCAGGGAAAGTGCCTCACAGTTCAACAGCCAAGTTGGCAATGCTATTAAGCTATGATTTACAACATTTATTTGTCTAAATATGTAGGCTACTATGCCTTTACAATGCAGGGGCGTAGAGCAGCTCACCATATAGCTTGATGGGAGGCATCGGATAAATTACTTCCCAGCAATTTCACACATTGGTATTTTTTGCAGTATCCTAGCCTTGATTGTCAGGGAAATATTCTGTATAAGTATAGGCTACTTTGACTGGACAATTAGCCTACGATACAAAACGCTACTATTGAATAGGCCAAAAGTATAGCCTTTAACGAAATTAATGAATGAAGACAGGATTTATGCAGTATTCCATGGTGTCCATCTCTATACCAGTGGTGTCAGTCAAGTGGTAATGCGTCCATATGCCTATTGACAACTGTGCATTTGGCCTGCTTGAGGCAGGACTCAAAGGCTACTTTGAAGTATCACATTTACATAAGTATTCAGACCCTTAACTCAGTAATTTATTGAAGCACCTTTGGTAGCAACTACAGCCTTGAGTCTTCTTTGGTATGACACTACAAGCTTGGCACACCTGTATTTGGGTAGTTTCTCCCATTCTTCTCTGCAGATCCTCTCAAACTCTGTCAGGTTGGATAAGGAGCGTTGCTGCACAGCTATTTTCAGGTCTTTCCAAAGATGTTTGATCGGGTTCAAGTCCGGGCTCTGGCTGTGCCACTCAGGACATTCAGAAACTTGCCCCGAAGCCACTCCTGCATTGTCTTGGCTGTGTGCTTAGGGGCATTGTTCTGTTGGAAGGTGAACCTTAGCTCCAGTCTGAGGTCCTGAGTGCTCTGGTGAATTTTTTAAATCTTGGATCTCTCTGTACTTTGCTCCGTTCATCTTTGCCTCAATCCTGACTAGTCTCCCAGTCCCTGCGGCTGAAAAACATCCTCACAGCTGCCACCACCATGCTTCACCGTAGGGATGGTGCCTTGTTTCCCTCAGAGGTGACACTTGGCATTCAGGCAAAAGAGTTCAATGTTGGGTCCATCAGACCAGAGAATCTTGTTTCTTATAGTCTGAGAGTCCTTTAGGTGCCTTTTGGCAAACTCCAAGCGGGCTTTCATGTGCCTTTTACTGAGGAGTGGCTTCCATCTGGCCACTCTTCCATAAAGGCCTGATTGGTGGAGTGCTGCAGAGATGGTTGTCCTTCTTGAAGGTTCTTCCATCTCCACAGAGGAACTCAATAGCTCTGTCAGAGTGACCATCGGGTTCTTGGTCTCCTCCCTGACCAAGGCCATTCTCACCCAATTGCTCAGTTTGACCGGGTGCCCAGCTCTAGGAAGAGTCTTCGTGGGTTTATAAACATATATTGTGATAAATGGATTTGAAACTTGTGTCTCATTATTGTAAATGGTGAAATAAGTAGAGCCAGTTATAATTATAATGGTTTAGCAAGATAATAAGAAAAGACAATCAGTATTTACCTGGCTAAAAGAGGAGGAATATCATATCTATTGTTTACAGGAAACTCATTCAACAATTGTAGATGAAGTTGTGGGGAAAAATGACTGGGCGGGCAAAATATATTTCTCCCATGGGCAAAGAAATTCAAGAGGGGTGATGATATTAATCGACAGTAATTTTGATTGTCCAAACAGATCCTCAAGGTAGTTATTGGACCATATACAGATGTGGCTCATTAACCTATACGGTCCAAATAATTATGATCCACACTTCTTTAAAAATATATAATAATTTATCAACCCAGCAGGCAATACAAGACTCTATTATTATGGTGGGAGATTATAATACTGTTTTAAAAACCTCTATGGACTGTAAAAGAAATCAGACTACCCACTATCACCCTCATGCACTTAAGGAAATCGCAAATGTCGTGGATAAATAGGAACTAGTGGATATGTGGAGACTTAAATATCCTGACCTAGTGAGATACACATGGCGGAGGCTCAATCATGCTAGTCATCATTCTCTCTGGCACCAAAAGTGTTGATAGGGGACAGAATGCGGTCGGACCATCAAATAATTGGCATATACATTAATCTTACTGGATTTCCACCTGGGCGAGGATATTGGAAATGTAATCAAAGCCTATTGGATGATAACTATGGGACAGAATAATTTATAACTGACTTTTTCCGACGTAACATACAGTTGAAGTCGGAAGTTTACATACACCTTTGCCAAATACATTTCAACTCATTTTTTTCACAATTCCTGACTTTTAATCCGAGTAAAAATTTCCTGTCTTAGGTCAGTTAGGATCACCACTTTATTTTAAGAAGGTGAAATGTCAGAATAGTAGTAGAGAATTATTATTTCAGCTTTCATACACTCAATTAGTATTTGGTTGCATTTCCTTTAAATTGTTTAACTTGGGTCAAACGTTTCAGGTAGTCTTCCACAAGCTTCCCACAATAAGTTGGGTGAATTTTGACCCATTCCTCCTGACAGCTGGTGTAACTGAGTCAGGTTTGTAGGCCTCCTTGCTCGCACACGCTTTTTCAGTTCTGCCCACAAATGTTCTATGGGATTGAGGTCAGGGATTTGTGATGGCCACTCCAATACATTGACTTTGTTTTCTTTAAGCCATTTTGCCACAACTTTGGAAGTATACTTGGGGTCATTGTCCATTTGGAAGACCCATTTGCGACCAAGCTTTAACTTCCTGACTTATGTCTTGAGATGTTGCTTAAATATATCCACATCATTTTCCTGCTTCATGATTCCATCTATTTTGTGAAGTGCACCAGTCCCTCCTGCAGCAAAGCACCACCACAACATGATGCTGCCACCCCCGTGCTTCACGGTTGGGATGGTGTTCTTTGAATTGCAAGCCGCCCCTTTTTTCCTCCAAACACAACAATGGTCATTATGGCCAAACAGTTCTATTTTTGTTTCATCAGACCAGAGGACATTTCTCCAAAAGTACAATCTTTGTCCCCATGTGCAGTTGCAAACCGTAGTCTGGCTTTTTTTATGGCGGGTTTGGAGCTGTGGCTTCTTCCTTGCTGAGCGGCCTTTCAGGTTATGTCGATGTAGCACTCGTTTTACTGTGCATATAGATACTTTTGTACCTGTTTCTTCCAGCATCTTCACAAGGTCCTTTGCTGTTGTTCTGGGATTGACTTGCACTTTTCGCACAAAAGTACATTCATCTCTAGGAGACAGAATGAGTCTCCTGCCTGAGCAGTATGATGGCTGCGTTTGTACAGATGAACGTGGTACCTTCAGCCATTTGGAAATTGCTCCCAAGGATGAACCACACTTGTGGAGGTCTACAATTTTTTTCTGTGGTCTTGGCTGATTTCTTTTGATTTTCCCATGATGTCAAGCAAAGAGGCACTGAGTTTGAAGGTAGGCCTTGAAATACATCCACAGGTACACCTCCAATTGACTCAAATGGTGTCAATTAGCCTATCAGAAGCTTCTAAAGTCATGACATAATTTTCTGGAATTTTCCAAGCTGTTTCAAGGCACAGTCAACTTAGTGTATGTAAACTTCTGACCCACTGGAATTGTGATCTGTCTGTGAACAATTGTTGGAAAAATGACTTGTGTCATGCACAAAGTAGATGTCCTAACCGACTTGCCAAAACTATAGTTTGTTAACAAGACATTTGTGAAATGGTTGAAAAATGAGTTTCAATGACTCCAACCTAAGTGTATGTAAACTTCTGACTTCAACTGTAGGTACAGCAGAACCCCTTATTATATGGGGCACTTTTAAATGTGGCTTTAGAGGCCATGCAATTCAGTACTTATCTCTAAAACAAAAGCAATTTAGGTTAAAAGAGTCCATATTAACAAAGGAAATGGAAGGACTAACAGTACAGATAGATAGCAAT
Organism: Salvelinus fontinalis; assembly: GCF_029448725.1. Lineage (NCBI taxonomy): Eukaryota > Metazoa > Chordata > Actinopteri > Salmoniformes > Salmonidae > Salvelinus > Salvelinus fontinalis. The sequence goes on from NC_074665.1 coordinate 36,679,003, forward strand.
AGAAACTGTACCATTGAGGCTCAGAATAAGTTGGAAAAAACAAAAAAGAAATGGAGGAACTTATTCAACAAAGATCAAGTGTAATATACTATACATGCAAAGTGGACTGGATGGAATATGAAAATTTTCAACATAGAAATGCTACCAAAAAGAATTTACTGAACTTGTCATCTGTGATTCACCAAACAATATTTTGAAAGAGGAAGTACTTTAAGCATATGTTTACATTTCAGTCTCCTCTATCTCTACTAACCGAAGCTAATTGTGTGGATTTTTGTCTGCTAATAATGCAAAAGACACATTTCAGAGAATCCTAGATACAATTAAAGCTTTTAAGTCCAGGAAAACTCCAGGGCTGGATGGCATAACAGTGGAGGTATTCCAAACCTTTTTTGATATTACATTCCACAATTTGTTTTGTTATAGGTTTGTAAGTGTGTGTATTTCAGGAAATGTCTTCCTGGATTCCAAAAGCAGCTGATTGGTCAGCCCCATCGCTGATTGGCGCTCTGACCCCTCCCTCTCGTCAGGGGATACAGCTGTCTCTTCAATTACCAACTCCTTCTCCAGCTTGATAAAAGCCAGTGTTCTTCCCTCAGGGAGGAGAGCTTCTTTAAAAAAAAAAAAAAATGTTATGTCCTTGGTTGGTTGGTTGGTTGGTTGGTTGGTTGGTTGGTTGGTTGGTTGGTTGGTTGGTTGGTTGGTTGGTTGGTTGGTTGGTTGGTTGGTTGGTTGGTTGGTTGGTTGGTTGGTAAAAGTTTTGTTGATATTATTTTGTAGCTGCTCCTTCAGAGGTATGTGTATGCCAATAGGACATAGTGTTTTTGATTGATGAAATTCTTCACTTAAAGTATTGGTAATTATTGTTTCATTTGTTCCCAGGGGGGAAGGGGAAGGGGAATGCACCTGGAAGTGTTTTGGCAAGAGGTCTGCGGGCATACATAACCAGTAGTATTTAATATGTCTATGCACACTAGGCAAGACCTGGGCAGACCACCCCCTGTATTTTGTTTAGCGTGCTAAAGGTTAGGTGGGAAGGCAGGATGGAGAGGGGACTCTTCAACTTTTACTTTCTTTGCTTTGGTTCTGTCCAGCCCCTTTCCGTCCATCGGTATTTTTTCTCTGCCTCTGTCGTCCTTTCCCCGCACCTACGATCACATACTTTTCATCACTCCACGGGGGGTTGAGATGTAGCGGGTTGTTGCGATTCCGTCTCTCACAGTTTAAGTGTACCTATGATAAAAATTAGACCTCTACATGCTTTGTAAGTAGGAAACACTGCCGATTTTGCAGGTTATCAAATACTTGTTCTCCCCACTGTATAAAGATCCAGTCCCTAAAAAAAATTGGAGACCTCTTACACTTCAGTGCAAATGTATAGTGCGTAGAATTAAAGGTTTTGTTGGATATTATTCATCCTAATCAGACAGGTTTTTTACATGGACGATACATTGGCGATAATATAAGACAAGTACTGGAAACAGAACATTATGAAATATCTGGGAAACCAGTTCTACTATTCATAGCTGACTTTGAAAAGGCTTTTGATATTGTAAGACTGGAGTTTATTTATAAATGCCTGGAATACTTACATTTTGGAGAATCGCTTATAAAATGGGTTAAAGTTATGTATAGTAACCCTAGGTGTAAAATTGGAAATAATGGCTACTTCTCATGTTTTAAACTCAAGAGGAGTAAAATAAGGTTATCCACTATTGGCATATGTATTTATTATTGTCATTGAAATGTTAGCTGTTAAAATCAGATCCAACAATAATATCAAGGGGTTAGAAATCCAGGGCTTAAAAACAAAAGGTGTCATTGTACGCTGATTCATGTTTTCTTTTAAATCCACAATTTGGATCCCTCCACAGCCTCATTGAGGATCTCAATACCTTTTCTAACATCTCTGGATTATATTACGTATTGGAACACACACACACAAAAAATACTTTTACATTACCGTGTAGTATACCAATAAAATGGTCTGACGGTGATGTGGACATACTCGGTATACATATCCCAAAAGAAAGAATTGATCTCACTACAATACATTTTAATATAAAATAAGCAAAAATACATAAGATCTTGCTACCATGGAAAGAAAAATACCTGTCTATTTGTGGAAAAATCACCCTGATTAACTCTTTAGTCATATCCCAGTTTACCGATTTGCTTATGGTCTTGCCTACACCTAGCGACCTGTTTAAAAATATATATATAAATATTAAATTACCCCAAAAATATTTAATTTTGTTTGGAATGGCAAGCCAGACAAAATTAAAGGGGGCCTATTTTTATAATGAATATGATTTTGAGGGCAGCAATTATTAAATATTAAATTATTAGACCTCTCACTAAAGGCTTCAGTCATACAAAAGTTATTCTTAAATCCGACCGGGTTCTCTAGTAAATTAGTAAGAATGTATCACCCCATGTTTAAGAATGGCCTTTTCTCCTTTATTCAGATTATAACCTCTCACTTTCAGTTATTTGAAAATGAAATAATCTCCAAAATATCAATATTTTTAAAACAAGCCATAGAAAGTTGGTTGCAATTTCAGTTTAATCCACTGGAAAAGTCAGAACAAATAATACAACAAATATTGTGGTTAAACTCAAATAAACTTGATTTAAAAAAAATATATATATATCTTTGTAAATTATATCATTAAATAGGACTGGTGGAGTTATCTCATGCATGCAGCTAATAAAAATATATGGGAATGTCTGCTCTACCCAAAATTACAACCAACTAATTGCAGCATTACCGCACAGATGAAAGAGGGAAGTGGAATGGGGAAAAAGTAAGGAACTTGTCTGTCGGCCCAGCTTTAAAGACCAAAATTGGTTAAAGAAAATTGTGGTAAATAAAAAAGTATACCAGTTTAATTTAAGGACCTAAAAAATTGACAGCTGTGCTTATGGCAAATAGAAATCCAATATTGATGGTGTTAAGAGATAGATGGGAGAGGTAGAATGGAGCTGAAGGGTGGGACTAGATAACTAATGTAAAATTTACTGTGTCTGTAAAATGTATATAGGTTCAGAACTTTTATGAAACAGCACAGTTTAAAAATATATGGCAAATATAAATAAAATTGGATGGACATAAGAAATAGATGGGCGAGGTTGAGGGTAGAGGAAGGACAGGACTAAAAACAAACAATATAGCTATTGAAAAATATGTGTACATAAAATGTATATAGTATGTAGAAGCCTAAATGTTGTTGTTCATTAGTTTACTCCAATTACGGGAGGGGTATATGTAAGTGTATATGTACAGTACCAGTCAAACGTTTGGACACACCTACTCATTCAAGGGTTTTTCTTTATTTTTACAAAATTCTGGAATAATAGTGAAGGCATCAAAACTATGAAAAAACACATATAGAATCATGTAGTAACCAAACAAGTGTTAAACAAATAAAAAATATATTTTATATTTTAGAGTCTTCAAAGTAGCCACCCTTTGCCTTGACAGCTTTGCAGTCTTGGCATTCTCTCCTGTCAGGAGGATGGATTATCTTGGCAAAGGAGAAATGGTGACTAACAGGGATGTAAACACATTTTGTACACAAAATTTGAGAGAAATAACTTTTTGTGCATATCGAACATTTTCGGGATCTTTTATTTCAGCTCATGAAACATGGGACCAACACATTACATGTTGCGTTTATAGTTTTGTTCAGCGTAATTGCTTCAACGTCATTATGGTGTCAAGGGCTATTATACTATTAGTAAGGTGCGCCACCTGCTAGTAAAAGACATTACTGCTTGTCTAGGGACGTGCCAAACTTGTGTGTTTACAGTGGTTATCAAGCCAGAGTCCACTCTGCTTTTTACTGTTGGCATTTATTTTCCTTCAACTGTCATTATATGAAACCTCCAATCTGGTTCGCTGCGGTAGCAACAGGGAGAAGATAGAATAATTATCTTGGTCTTCTCGTGACAAACTTGTCCAATCAAAGAACAAAATGTTCTCAAAATGTACATCTATTCTACAGCACGCAGTCGAGGCGGTGAGTTTTAATTTCTGTAGAAAGGTGTCAAACCTCAAAGAATGGTTCAATCGAGGTCGGGGACAATTGGGCCCAACTTGACGTTCAATTTCAGTTAGCCAAGTAACTAACTAGTTAGTTAACTGCTGTACAGTTAGCTATGTAATAACCTAGCTAAATAGCGTAGCTCTGTTAGCTTTGCCAGATGTGGGCCCGTCTGCTGCTAATGTTAACAACCGATGTCCTACAAAGCCTGGCAAGCTAAAGCGTTCCCTCTGTTTTCCGGGCTTGTTTCTGTTCAAGCAATGCGATTGAAATTATTCGCATAAAGGTGTTAGCTAACATTGGCATGCATTCATTAATATTTGCTATCCTAATTGTTAGAACTGTTAACTAACTAGCTAGTTAATGCTAACTAGTGGCTAGCGTTAGCATATCTGACGTGTTTATGCTGATGTCACATGAGCTAACGAGTTGAGCTAGCTGCTGTACGTCTATACGTACGTATACGTATCGTACGTCTGTACGATAGCTGATTCTGATACGTCTCTGCAATCTGGTACCAGCCTTCTGCTGTATGGGTTTCCTGTATAGCTGGTCGACGTTTTCATCTGCCGTCAAACGTGAGCTGGGTTCCATCTGTGGTCGATTTCTCCACAACCTTGTTAATGTGACTTCACTTATCGATGTTGTCCAAACAAGATTGACGGTAGAAAATAGCTACAGATTGTTACACTAGATAATATGATTTAACCAAAGATTTTTGGTATCCATTATTGGGAGTTACAGGATAGGCACTGTTTAGTGTAGCACAGAGACTTTTCGACCAACCTTAACGTGTCAATACTATCTTCGTTCTCAATTCGGCCAAACATCTAAGGTATATTCTAAAATGTCCGTGTCTAGATGCAGATGGTGTGTTTGAATTTAGAAAATGCTCCGTTATTGAAATATATTTTTTCGCTCCAGGAAGTAATCTAACAATATGTACACCGCCATTTTATCTATTTCAAATCTTCTCACTTTGATCGAGACAGGTGAGCGTCATTATGACTGCAGCACTTTGGGGTGGACCCACCTGTCTCCTCTTCTGTTTCTTTGTGTGGCTTTCTGGCAGACTAGACGATGTGTGATGTATTTCTGCCTTCAGCAGGTTTGCCCATTTGTAACCCCCCCCCCCCCAAAGAAAAAGGGGAATGGGGAAGACCATCCAACCCTGCACCTGACAATATCCCCCCAAAACCACCACCCCATCCCACTACTTTGTCCCTAAACGATCCTACACCAGGCCATTGGCCTGGGCGGCTGGAACCCCTTCTCTCAAAACTTCCTGTAGAAGTACTAAAATCTCTCACCCCCAAATATTTCTTTGCTGCTGCAACTTTTTTTGAACACATCTATCTTCTGAAATTTCCCCTCCATCAGCGCAGTGCTGTTTATCACCATGACTATAAACGAAAGAAATCCAACCTTACTAAAACTCATCCTTTTTGGATCATCCTCTTCAGGCCTACTCACTCGGGGGGCTCCCAGTTGAATCACTCACCCTTGGGCTACTCTCTGGACATTCCTGCACAGCATGCAAATTGCACGCTCCGCTCCCTCAACGTGAGACATCTGTGGCGTTGTCTCAAACCTTCATATTTTAGACTGGCCTTTTATTGTCCCCAGCACAAGGTGCACCTGTGTAAAGATCATATTGTTTAAGGTAGCCTAGTGGTTAGAGCGTTGGACTAGTAACCGAAAGGTTGCGAGATCGAATCCCTGAGCTGACAAGGTAAAAATCTGTCGTTCTGCCCCTGAACAAGGCAGTTAAACCCACTGTTCCTAGGCCGTCATTGAAAATAAGAATTTGTTCTTAACTGACTTGCCTAGTTAAATAAAGGCTAAAAAACATTTACAAAATCAGCTTCTTGATATGTAGGGCCCTATGATTTCCGCGATGTTGAAAACTCAGATGGAATTGTGGAATTTGGTAATAAAAAACTAAACCGTGGAATATTTCAGAGTTTTCCATAATTTGACTGAAATTGATTTAAAAAACAGAAGTAGGCCTAATGACTGTAGTAACCTAAATTATTTCATAATTGCAAAATTACAGACGAGTAGGCCTAGAGAAATAATTCCGTTTTCGATTGGGGTGTTTTGTTGGTCGTGCGCCCTTACGTCACCTCACAACTTGGCTGTCACTTTGAGAAACATGTCAAAGAGGTCTGAGAGGGCCCCACAATTTTTTTTTTTTGACCCTAACCCCTAAATTCAGAGCAGAGCAATACCCAAAGGACTATTATGAGTCAGGCAATAAGCTGTTTTGCAAATTCTGTCAACATACTATTGATTGGACCCGTATATGTACGTGTGATGACCACTTAAAGTCTAAAGCCCATGTGAAGAACAAGGAAAAGCAATGTGTTAGCCAGAGCAGCCCTCTTAAAAAGAACATTACTAGTGCAAGCGCATCAGCAGATTCAAGACAATAATTTATTCAGGACTTTGTGGCTGTGTGCACCGAGTCTGACATCCCCTTAGAAAAGCTGAAGCATTGCAAACAGGGAGGAGCATTGCCCGAAAATGAGAGCGGCCTCCGTCAAACGCACCTGCCCGGTGTGTTCGACCAACATATGACTGCCATTCTACAGAAGATCTGTGGGAAGAAGTTTGTGGTGGTTGTTGACAAGACAACAGATGCAAGGGAGTGCATTGTTCTAAACATGAGTCATTGGTGAGTTAACTGAGCAGCCTATTAATATACCATTGCAATAGCCTACATTTACATTCTGAAATGTGAATTGTACGTATGCAAATTGTTATATTCCAAACGATGAACTATCGTGAAATATAGCAATGCGGAATGTTAGCAGCTGTCTTCCTCTCCATCTAGCTAACAATCACTGTATCTATATTGTGTTTATTTTGTCAAAATATTATTTTAGGTTAAAACATAATTCAAGTTTTTCCTTATCTTTCGTTGCAGGTGTTGAAAACCAGTACTTTCTGGTGGATGCCGTTTTCATGGACAGATGCATCTACTCAACGTTTTCCCAAGTAATACTAGCCTCCCTCCACAGCAACAATCTAAACCTGAATGATGCCTGGGCAGTGGTCACAGATACTGCCTGAAGGCATGCATGAAGGTTCTGAAAGGAGTGATGCCCAACAGTGTCCATGTAACCTGTCTTTGCCATGTCATCAATCTGGTGGGTGAGACCTGGCAGCACTACAAATATTTCACTTGTGACATGGATGAGATCTGTCTTCTTCAAGAAGCCTGCCAGAAAGAGAAGATGGGTGAACTTCCTCATTATGAAGGAGTTTGTGCTGGCCAAGGATCCTCTTGAAACAGTGTGCTCCAGATGGAATAACTGGTTTGAATCAATGAAGTATCATGCAGTTCATCTGTACAGAGTTTTTGGTGGCAGAAAAGTCATCATCCCAGACAGTCACAAACATCCTCAGCCAGCTGGAAACAGAGGAGAAGGTTGCTGCATTGTTGCCTATATTCTTGCATTACTTTTTTTCCATTTATAATGAAACGCTTAGTAGGACTCTGTGTTGAAGCACTTGTCTCTATAAAAAATAGTGCAATGTTACATCTTATTAAATTGTTGACTTTTTATTCATTCATTATTAGACAGTCTTTCTGATGATAAAATCTGCGTAAATTGTAAAACACAGAATTCAGAAAAATTTAAATGGAATTTTGAGAATAATAAATCTGATTTCATAGGGCCTTAGATATGCCACACCTGTCAGGTGGATGGATTATCTTGGCAAAGAAGAAATTCTCACTAACAAAGATGTAAAAAAATTTGGGCACCAAATTTGAGCAAAATAAGATTTTTGTGCTATAAGATCTTTTATTTCCGCTCATGAAACATAGGACCAACACTTTTTTACATATTGCCTTTTATATTTTTGTTCAGTGTATTTAGCTATTAGCATATACTAATGTTATTGTCATGTCCGATTAGCCTAAAATAACTTTCATCGTCACTCGTGTATAGCTGCAAATGGCGGACTTGCAGTTGATGGGGGTGCACAGTTGAGGAAACCAATGCTGCATACTCCAGTTGTAAAACCGTCTCAAGCACTCAAAATTGGCTAGGATTCTCCTCTTTTCAATACTAGCCATGTAATATGAAAAGTAAAAAATATATTCTTCGAATAGCCTTATTGACAAACTAAAATGCTGTCAAGATATCCCCTGAACATTGAATATTTTAACCTTATAAATATATACACATCTGAGTTAGTTACCTCGCCCGCTTAGCCATTTGATCCCTCGTTCATTGAATGAGGGAATTTATTTTATAAAGACATGAAAAGTATTTGGTTGTAATAGTAATGTTGCAAGGTGGCCAACCATCCTCCAGGAGATTCCAGGAGCGCTTCTGGATGTGCAGGCTTTTGGTCTAGCCCTGCTCAAACACACCACAAAAAAAATCAGCTGCTCAATAGTGTGCTTGAGCAGGGTTGGCTCAAAAGCCTGCACACCCAGTAGCTCTCCAGATGGAGGGTCGATGGACCATATGTGTTTTATACAGTAGCCTATCAGTGCAGTATTTTACTTTGGTGGGGTTAAGTGCTTTAATCAAGGCGATAATGTATAATACATGGGATCAGAGACCTACAGCCTTCCATTGTCTGTACCAGTGATAACAATGAATGTTATTTTGTGAAGTGGTTCCTTGCATTATCCAACACATTTTTCAGTCACATTTTTAAGTGACTTCTGCTTTCGGGTAAGTAAAATATCAGTCAAATCAAAAATCTTATCTCATTTTATTGGTCACATACACGTCATTCGCAGATGTTATTGCGGGTGTAGCGAAAATGCTTGTGCTTCTAGCTCCGACAGTGCAGTAATATCTAACAAATTACACAACATATACCCAATACACACTTCCTAAGTAGGAATGAATTAAGACTATATACATATGGACGAGCGATGTCAGAGTGGAACGAACTAAGATACAGTAGAATAGTATAGAAAACAGTATATACATATGAGATGAGTAATGCCAGATATGTAAACATTATTAAAGTTTCATTCCTTAAAGTGGTCAGGGATTTCAAGTCTATGCCTGTAGGCAGCAGCCTCTGTGTTAGTGATGGCCTTGAGATAGAAGCTGTTTTTCAGTCTCTTTGTCCCATCTTTCATGCACCTGTACTGACCTCACCTTCTGGATGATAGTGGGGTGAACCGGCAGTGGCTCAGGTGGTTGATGTCCTTGATTATCTTTTTCATCTTCCTGTGATATCGGGTGCTGTAGGTGTCCTGGAGGGCGGGTAGTTTGCCTCCGGTAATGCGTTGGGCAGACCGTTCCACCCTCTGAAGAGCCTTGCAATTGCAGGCGGTGCAGTTACCGTACCAGGCGGTGACACAGCCCGACAGGATGCTTTCAATTGTGCATCTGTAAAAGTTTGAGGGTTTTAGGTGACAAGCCATATTTCTTTAGCGTCCTGAGGTTGAAGAGGCCCTGTTGCTCCTTCTTCACGGCACTGTCTGTGTGGGTGGTCCATTTCAGTTTGTCAGTGATGTATGTGTGTCCAAGGAACTTGAAGCTTTCTACCTTCTCCACTGCGGTCCCGTCGATGTAGATAGCGGGGTGCACCTTCTGCTGTTTCCTGAAGTCCACAATCATCTCCTTTGTTTTGTTGATGTTGAATGAGAGGTTGTTTTCCAGGCACCACACTCCCAGAGCCCTCACCTCCCTGTAGGCTGTCTCGTCATCGTCGGTAATCAAGCCTAATACTGTTGCGTCGTCTGCAAACTTGATAATTGAGTTGGAGGTGTGCTTGGCCACGCAGTCATGGGTGAACAGGGAGTACAGGAGGGGGCTGAGCACGCACCCTTGTGGGGTCCCCAGTGTTGAGGATCAGCGAAGTGGAGGTGATGTTTCCTACATTCACCACCTTGGGGCGGCCCTACTTGTCCAAGTGGCTATAAAAAGGTAATGTCAAGCCCTGTAGCCTATCGAACTGTTATCCATGCAACTGCATATGACTGTCAGATAACAGTGCGGGCTACACAGCTGCTTGTGCAAACGAGAGATAGGCATATCTCTGTTCTATTCACATTTTGTACATCTGCGCGGCATCTTCAGCTTTCAGATGCTTGTAAAATTGCTTTCACTATGTCAAATCATAGGCTTTATTAGTTGAGTGACAAGCAATGTAATTTGTTTGTCACTCAACTAATTGTAACTCAACTAATAGTTACCAATTGCGCTGTGGAAAATTGTGTTTTTACCGGGAGTTGTATAGTCTACCGGAGTGGACGTAACTCCCATCCAAATACTGATTGAGGTACAGTCATTCAGATTTTATTTAGATTGTTCAGGTTAACCATAAGAAATAGTTGAACAGTGTAATTTCATAAAGGACAGCAATACATTTTTGGAGCTGAGCATTGTTGACGTGGGATAAACTCTCAGGAAAATTCCAAATGGTCTAAACCATTCGCTTTTGAGAAATTCAAAGCTGCATTATATTAATTGGCTAAATGCCATGATAATTTCTAAAGATAGATATTGTCATAGAACTAGCTCACATTTTTTATCTGCAAAAATACATTAATCAGTTGGTGATGGTGATTTCAGATGAAAAGTGTGGGGACAAAAAGCATACATATACTTAATGGTGTACATGCGCACAGTTGTGAAGAAGGCTCGACACCACACACGCTCACACACAAAATGCACACACATTTATACTGACATCGTACAGTGCATTCGGGAAAGTATTCAGACCCCTTGACTTTTTCCACATTTTGTTACGTTACAGCCTTATTCAAAAGGTTTGTCACCCCCCTCATCAATCTACACACAATACCTCATAATGACAAAGCATTTTTTTGTTGTTAAATGTATTAAAAAATAAAAATGTATATATATATATCATTTACATAAGTATTCAGACCCTTTACCCAGTACTTTGTTGAAGCACCTTTTGGCAGTGATTACAGCCTTGAGTCTTCTTGAGTATTACGCTACAAGCTTAGCACACCTGTATTTCAGGAGTTTCTCACATTCTTCTCTGCAGATCCTTTCAAGCTCTGTCAGGGTGGATGGGGAGCGTCGCTGCACAGCTATTATCATGTCTCTCCAGATATGTTCAATCGGCTTCAAGTCCGGGCTGGTGGTGAACCTTCGCTCCAGTCAGAGGTCCCGAGCGCTCTGGAGCAGTTTTCATAAATGATCTCTCTGTACTTTGCTCTGTTCATCTTTACCTCTATTCTGACTGGTTTCCCAGTCCCTGCCACTAAAAAACATCCCCACAGCATGATGTTGACACCACCATGCTTCACCGTAGGTATGGTGCCAGGTTTCTTCCAGACGTGACGCTTGGCATTCAGGCCAAAGAGTTCATTCTCGGTTTCATTGTTTTGTCATGGCCTGAGCGTCTTTTAGGTGCCTTTTGGCAAACCCCAAGCGGACTGTCGTGCCTTTTACTGAGGAGTGGCTTCCATCTGGCCACTCTACCATAAGTCCTGATTGGTGAAGTGCTGCAGAGATTGTTGTCCTACTTATTTTCCACCATCATTTGCAAATAAATTCATAAAAAATCCTACAATGTGATTTTCTGGATTTTTTTTCTTCTCATTTTGTCTGTCATAGTTGAAGTGTACCTATGATGAAAATTACAGGCCTCTCTCATCTTTTTAAGTGGGAGAACTTGCACAATTGGTGGCTGACTAAATACTTTTTTGCCCACTGTAGATTTAAAATGGAAAATGTATTTGTTCACGCAGAAAAAAATTGTCCATCAATTTGTTCCCTAATCAAGCAGAATTTTTTTAAACTATAGTGTATTGTTCCTGTATAGGAGCCCTTGTATCTGGATGCGTATCAAATCGTTCATGAAAGGAGATATCCCTAGTACCTATCCGGTAACGGCCAGTAATGAATACCAGAAATCTTTGGTTAAATCACATTATTTGGTGTAACAATCTGAAGCTAGGTAGAAAAGTGATTTATACGGTTTTTAAGACACTACAGTTGAGGCTACAAGGAGTAGGCCTACGTGTGCAGAGAGAGTGAAAACATCTCCTCAAGCAGATTACATTTTTGTGCATCTTGCCTGGACAAGAGTGCATGCTTTACACACAAACTGGCTATAGGCCTATAGTAGCCCAATAATGGACTAAAGGAGTGCTAATTATGTCCTAGCTATCTGCGTCTCCAAACACTTGTGTGTAAACGGAAGACGGACACCACAAACGTGTTGTCAGTCACAGAGCTCACTCTGACAGAGCTCCAGTGTTCCTCTGGTGATGGGAGAAACCAACTGTTCACTGTGTTAACCAGTTTTAACACAGTTGCAGCCAACAGTATTTTTTCACTGACACCACGTTTGTGGCGTCTGTCTTCCGTTTACACGCGTGTTCGGTGACGCAGATAGCTAGGGCGTAATTAGCACAGCTATGACTATCTTCCGTCTGTTTTCTGTGAACAAGCGCTGTAACATGGAAATATGGCCGTGTGAACACCCTAACCCTATTAAGGTGTGTAGTAATTTAACCTTGATTTATTGAGATGCGTTTTAATGCGATGCGTTTTAACGAGCATCTGGTCTCTTAACAAAGCTCCTCCGGACAGAAAATACTATCTTCAATAGGCACTAAAGGATGTTTGTGTGCTTGAATGGGTTAGGCCTAGAGTAGAGATCTCTAAACGAATTAAGCAAACACTGGACTTATCCCATCCTCATATCTCAATCTTGTGTGGTAAACATGCTTTTGATTGAATCTCTCCGTTTCAGCTTGCGCCTTCACTGCCCTTGCAGGAGGACTTTGTGTATCACTGGAAAGCCATCACACATTACTACATAGAGACATCGGGTAATAAACAGCACTTAATAGAAATACAGTATGAGTTTCAAATCACTGTAACCATACATGGAGAATAGATGTTATTAATTATGTATTACCCCTAATGACAATGTGCATCGAAAGCAATGTTGGTTTATTTCTACCTTGTCAGATGACAAAGACACTGTGACAGACACCAACATCCCGTCCCATCTGGAGCAGATGCTGGACATCCTGACGCAGGAGGAGTCAGAGAGAGAGTCTGGAGAGACTGGGCCCTGCATGGAGTACCTGCTGCACCACAAGATCCTAGAGACCCTCTACACCCTGGGCAAGGCAGATGTAAGGGGAACAATGCCATTTTCACACTATCATGCCAACTCAAACCACACTGTGCTGGCTTGGATATTTTATTTTCACATTGTCCTTTTCTGCAACTTTAGTGGATGCGTAACCTGGCCAGCACAGTACAGCAAGACTTGGCTCAGTAGTGTGAAAAGAGTAAAATACCTCACTGCGCTCTATTGGGTAGTTAGCCCATACCAAACCATGTAAGACATACCAGATCATGTATGAAAAGTACCACAATGTTTCTTCATCTTAATCTAGTGGTGTTTTGTCGCCGTCAGTGTCCTCCGGGAATGAAGCAACAGGTCCTGAGTTTCTACACCAAGCTGCTAGGACGCATTCGCCAGCCTCTTCTGCCCCACATCAATGTCCATAGACCTGTACTGGTGAGATCCCAGAAGTTCACATGTAACATGTAGATATGCTTACTAGGGTTGGGTGATATTATGATAGCATACAGTGGGTGCTCAACTAAAAGTTTTGAGATTATGCTGCGGGATTTGGAGGTAATTTCGTACGGTACCCTGCGTCACTACTTCATTGATCCAGACCAGCGCAAGCGGGAGTTAGAGCACTGATTATGCTTTTGGGTCCCAAGGTGCTAATATGTCTCTAACTGACAATGAATGTGCGACATAAACCAAATAGAAACTGATAATTGACTTGAATATTGCATTTCAATCAACTGAATGATGAGGATGAAGAAGGTGATTGAATTTAGAACAATAATGTAAGAATTGCTATTCCTCTGTCCTGCACGTTTACCCCCTTGTTTCTACTCGTCAATATTACTTACTAAAACTGTTGTTACACTAAGGTTTTTATTCTTGGAGAAACGAAAATGGTCAATTATATTCCATGATATTGTTAAGATATGTGTTGACTGAATATAATCAAGGGATGTCTGCTAAATAATCAAGTTGATGGCGCAGTCATATAGCCTCGGCACCTACATAAAGCTGAGTGACTCAGTCATTCATGGCTTTGGATCAAAATAAATAAGTACCAACATTCTTTCTGATACTCTTTAATAAAGAAATGTTTTGGTTATTATAATAGCCCATTATGGGTTATTAGCAGGACAATAGACTCTTTCCAACACCTCTCTGTATTTTGATCCTTTGTGCAAGGCAATTGGTCAGCATTAAAAACTTTGAAATCCACTCCACAATATCGCTATGGTTTTAAACAAGCTATATAAAGTTGCTTGCAATTTCAGTTTAGTCCACCAGAAACGACAGAACAAATAATACAACAAATATTGTGGTTAAACTCAAATAAATATACAAATTGGTAAAAAAAAAAATTATTGGCTGTACTAGATTTTCCGTTCATCCTGAAGGCCCTAATCTGCTCACTTAAATTTAGAGATCCTGGTCATATTGCTACAGTATGTTGTTACAGCATAACCAAAGTGAGGACAATCGGCGATCTGCTGTATACTTATGGCCTATTTTAAGCTGAAAGTCACACCTTACCAGTACTCCTCGAGCCGTTTATCTTTTAAAAAATGGCATTGCAACCAAAGAGAACAGACGAAATGGACATCGTTTTCATCAAGCCAGCTTCTTTCTATGGTGCTACCCGTTCCAGGGTTAGGACCGTAACCACCAGAGGACTTGAAAATGAGCCGGAGCTGAGAGGATCACAAAAACTAAAGGTATTTTGGTTTCAGTGCATTTTCTTAAAAAAAACAATCAATGTGTAGCCATACTGTGTAATAAAATTGATAATTAAATAAAGGTGAAATAAAAAATGATTGCGTACTAAAAACGTGAATGTGTTTTTGCAGATCATTACAACCAACCATCCGTGGAGATCAGTGGACAATGGGCCGCACCGAAAAAACGCATGGTTCCCATAAAAAGCTGTTCGTTTTGCTAGATTCTTAAAATGTGTTTCTGTACGCAGCATTTGTGTGTTGGAGTCACTTTTAATTCTTAGTTGATCTACCGTTTCTATCATAGGCCACTGTAATTGATGGTGGCTCAGGGCGGTACCATTCTGCTCATCTGATGAAGGTGCACATGGATCAGATTCAAACTTTGAAGACCGAGATCGAGTCATTGAAGGCAGACCAGCAGAAAGAGAAACATTATCTGAGGGCAGAGATATGAGCGACAGCTGATGCATTGGTCCAGAGCCAGGCAGTATTGGCAGAGAGTCACTCGTCATTGACATTGAGAGTCAGGCGGCATTGGCGGAGAGTCAGGCGGAGAATGACGCGTTGAAGAGGGCGAGAAACGAGATGGAGTCACAATCCATACCAGGCACACCTGTGAGCTCTGGAACTTCACCTCCTACAGGCAGAGTCAACATATGTGGCGAGGTCGTCGGTTCACCCTGACATTTCCATTCTCCTTCTGACAACAGAACTGGACCAACTACTCACCAGGCACAGCAAGGGCCGTCCGGACCGTTACGCTGTTCTGCTATTCCAAGGATGTGTAACCGAAGAGAGATTCCACGAGTGGACACAGAATACCAACTGCGATGGATCCCGAGGCAAATGTGGCTCTGGGTGTTCATTATTAAAACTGTCTCAGAAGTTTCTGTCCGTGACTGATGCAACCTGAAAAAGCATTAAAGACAGAGTGACTTGAGGTCACCGAGAAAGTTTAGACATGGCCTGCTCTCCCTTATGTAAGGAATTATGAATTACTTTACCATATTTACTACAGTATGTACTGTAGGCTATGTTTACTTGTCAGACTGCACAGTAGCCTAATAAACAAATGCAGGTGGCTTCTATCTTCAAAATGCTTTAAATGCTTTATTATCCAAATGTTTAAAGTGCGTGTGGGCAACCTCATGCAACTGCAAAATGTCAGATAAAGCATATACTGTACAGTAGTGTATTTCTTAATCAGCATCTTTATGCTTTCGTTAATGAAAAAATACTCTTTCGAAATGCAAATGTTTATTTCGTTATGGATCCATAACAAATTATTTTATGGGATTAAATATCACTGAATGACAGATATTGGAACAAAGTAGGCGAATTTAGGTACACAAAGTTTTGCTTACTGGAAAATACCAATAAAAATGAATGGAAGAGACAGCATTCAGAGGTCAAGACAGCGCTGCTCTGAGACAAGCATGGGGACTGGTCTTGATAAATCAACAAGATTTCTATTTTCTCTGTATCTCCGTTTGGGTATTGGTTAGACTACAATTAGGGTGTGGAAATGTTAGGATTATTTTGCTCTTACTGTAGTACTGTAGCCTACTCCCGACCTGTCACATTGTACAGCTCCATTATGGGCTATTAGCAGGACAACAGACTCTTGCCAAGAAGGTCAAATGTATTTCTTAGTTAAGTTGGCTGTATCACAACCGGTGTAGGCCGTCATTGTAAATAAGAATTTGTTGTTAAATGACTTGCCTTGTTAAATAAAGGTCACGTTGTACAGGGTTTCGTTTTTCATTTTTCTTGGAATAGAAACACCATAATATGAATCAAATGAATGAATCTGCATTTCTTAAAATCAATCCCATATACTATGTTTTTACAAAAGGTTTTATGAGGCGACAGGGTTTTTTTGGTTTCTCTTCCTCTAAAAACAGAAATAAATCATTCTAAATAATAACCTGGCTTTATTTACAAATTAGTAAGAATGTCTCACCTCTCAGTAAGAATCGCCTTTTTCTCGCTCACTTTTGGTAATTTGAAAAAAAAAAAATCTCCAAAATATCATTATTTTTTAAACAAGCCATAGAAATGTGGTTGCAGTTTCAGTTTAATCCACCAGAAAAAAACGACTAAATAATACAATAAATATTGTGGTTAAACTCAAATATACTAATTGATTAAAAAAAAACGTTATCAATTGGAACCTTTTAACATGTGGAAGGGAGGGAAAGTATTATTATTATTAACCATGTTTTTCACAAGCGTAGCAGGCTGTGAATTCTGCAAACAACGTTTCTAGTATGGGCTATTAGCAAGACAATATATATTGGTCATGGCTCCCGAGTGGCGCAGGCACTGCATCTCAGTGCAAGAGGCATCACTACAGTCCCTGATTCGAATCCAGGCTGTATCAAATCCGACCGTGTTTGGGCGTCCCATTGGGCGATGCACAATTGGCCCAGCATCGTCCGGTTTAGGGGAGAGTTTACCCGGCCAGGATGACCTTGTCCAAAAAATAGGCATGGTGGGCTTATGGTTTCTCTCCCTCTAAAAACAGAAATATTTTGGCCTTTATGAATATTATTTTGGCCTTTATTCAGATTACAATCGTTCACTTTAGGTTATTTGAAAACAAAATAATGTCCAAAATGTCGTTATGGTTTAAAAACAAAGCAATGGATGTTATAATGGCGTCGATGGAGATGGCAGCATCGCGACTAGCTTTTAACTTTTTATGGCTGGGGGCAGTATTGAGTAGCTTTGATGAATAAGGTGCCCAGAGTAAACTGCCTGCTACTCAGGCCCAGTTGCTAATATATGCATATTATTAGTAGATTTGGATAGAAAACATTCTGAAGTTTCTAAAACTGTTTGAATGATTTCTGTGAGTATAACAGAACTCATATAGCAGGCAAAAACCTGATCCAACCAGGAAGTGGGAAATCTGAGGTTTGTAGTTGTTCAAGTCATTGCCTATCGAATATACAGTGTCTATGGGGTTATATTGCACTTCCTAAGGCTTCCACTAGATGTCAACAGTCTTTACAAACTTGGTTGATGCTTCTACTGTGAAGTGGGGGCGAAGGAGAGCTGATTGAGTAACAGGTCTGCCAGAGTGGCATGAGCTGATCACACGCGCTCACGTGAGAGCGACCTGCGTTCCATTGCAATTCTAAAAACAAAGGAAATCTCCGGGTTGGAACATTATTGAAGATTTATGTTAAAAACATCCTAAAGATTGATTCTATACATCGTTTGACATGTTTCTACGAACTGTAATATAACTTTTTGAACTTTTTGTCTGAACTTTCGCCTGGACTTGCCCGCGCGTCGTGAGTTTGAATTTGTGAACTCAACACGCGAACAAAAAGGAGGTATTTGGACATAAATTATGGACTTTTAGCGAACAAAAAAAACATTTATTGTGGAACTGGGATTCCTGGTAGTGCATTCTGATGAAGATCATCAAAGGTAAGTGAATATTTATAATGCTATTTCTGACTTCTGTTGCCTTCACAACATGGCGGGTATCTGTATGGCTTGGTTTTGTGTCTGAGCGCCGTACTCAGATTATTGCATGGTGTGCTTTTTTGGTAAAGCTTTTTTGAAATCTGACACAGCGGTTGCATTAAGGAGAAGTTTCTATAAAGTGCCATGCATAACACTTGTATCTTCATCAACATTTATGATGAGTATTTCTTTAAACTTATGTGGCTCTCTGCAAAATCACCAGATGTTTTGGAAGCAAAACATTACTGAACGTAACGCGCCAATGTAAACTGAGATTTTTGGATATAAATATGAACTTTATCGAACAAAACATACATGTATTGTGTAACATGAAGTCCTATGAGTGTCATCTGATGAAGATCATCAAAGGTTAGTGATTCATTTGATCTATTTCTGCTTTTTGTGACTCATCTCTTTGGCTGGAAAAATGGCTGTGTTTTTCTGTGACTAGGTACTGACCTAACATAATCATTTAGTGTGCTTTCGTCATAAAGCCTTTTTGAAATCGGACACTGTGGTGTGATTAACAACAAGTTTATTTTTAAAATGGTGTGAAATACTTGTATGTTTGAGGAATTGTAAGTATGAGATTTCTGTTGTTTGAATTTGGCGCCCTGCACTTTCACTGGCTGTTGTTAAATCGATCCCGTTATCCTCTTACAGCTACCCCCCCCTTCTTTAAATTTCCGCCTGAAGACATACCCAAATCTAACTGTCTCTAGCTCAGGCCCATAAGCAAGGATATGCATATTCTTGGCACCATTTGAAAGAAAACACTCTGAAGTTTGTGTAAATGTGAATTGAATGTAGGAGAATATAACACAATAGATCTGCTGGTTAATTTAGAATGATATTAAAGCTCCTTAGATATTCCCACAGATCAGATTTGCCCTGATGAAAAATGCCCTCTAGATATTAATTCTAAATCGAATTATTGGCGGAGAGTCACGTCATTGAAAAACATATTTTTCAATATACTGTAGGTCTACCATAGGCGACATGAGTCTCACTAGTGTTGAGTCATGTACTGTTAAAAGTAGTGTTGGTCTTATTTATTTAAGAAGCATATTGAAGTTAGAAGCAATAGGATTTGAAGCAATTGTCAGCTATTTCAGCACTGTTTCGCACTGCTCTGAGACAAGCATGGGGACTGGTCTTGATAAATTAATGAGATTTTATTTTCACTGAATCTCCGTTTGGGTATCGGTTAGACTATAATTAGGGTGTGGAAATGTTATGCTCTTAGTACTGTAGCCTATTCCCGACCGGTCACGTTGTACGGCGCCCGAAACACTGTAATATTAATCAAATTAATTATGCTACATTTCTTCAAATCAATCCCATATACTATATTCTTACAAAAAGGTTTTAAATTCTCTAGTACAGCCGATATTGAAGGCTATCAAATGCTTCTCAAAGATGCCCTCTAGCACAAACTAGCATTAATGGTAACAATGGCTGACAATTAAATAGCGTGCCATAGAATTCTGCGGCAGCCCGTAAGGTGTGCTGCAGTATGATGCAACTTTTACAGGAAGAACCAGTGTAGTCTATTGACAATGATTGACAACCATCGTCGATAGTGATGACATCTTGATATTGCAGACGGTGGTTTAACGTATTTGAACATGACTGGAGCCGTGCAGTAAAGGGGAGTCGGGCAGCGCACAGCAGGGCAGCACACTAGTGACATTCTGAGTAATTTGTCTATTCCAATTTGCTATAGCAATAATTATGTTATGCATAAGGCAAGAGAAGAATGTACAGTACCAGTCAAAAGTTTGGACAAACCTACAGGTTTTTCTTTATTTTTACTATTTTCTACATTCTAGAATAATAGTGAAGACGTCAAAATAAAATAACACATACGGAATCATGTAGTAACCAAAAAAGTGTTAAACAAATCTAAATATATTTGAGATTATTCAGTAGCCACCCTTTGTCTTGATGACAGCTTTGCACACTCCTGTCATTCTCTCATCCAGCTCCATGAGGTAGTCACCTGGTATTAATTTCAATTCACAGGTGTGCCTTGTTAAAAGTTAATTTGTGTTTGAGCCAATCAGTTGTGTTGTGACAAGGTAGTGGTGGTAGGGTATACAGAAGAAAAAGACCAGGTCCATATTATGGCAAGAACAGCTCAAATAAGCAACGAGAAACAATGTGAAGGTCAGTCAATCTGAAAAATTTCAGGAACTTTTTTTAAAGTTTCAAGTGCAGTCGCAAAAACCATCAAGCGCTATGATGAAACTGGCTCTCATGGGCACCGCCACTGGAAAGGATGACCCAGAGTTTCCTCTGCTGCAGATAAGTTCATTAGAGTTGATTGCATCTCAGATTGCAGCCCAAATAAATGCTTCACAGAGTTCAAGTAACAGACACATCTCAACATCAACTGTGAATCAGGCCTTCATGGTCGAATTGCTGCAAAGAATCCACTACTAAAGGACACCAAGAAGAAGATACTTGATTGGGCCAAAAAACACGAGCAAAGGACATTAGACCGGTGGAAATCTGTCCTTTGGTCTGATGATTTCAAATGTGAGATTTCTGATTCCAACCACCGTGTCTTTGTGAGACGCAGAGTAAGTGAACGGATGATCTCCGCGTGTGTGGTTCCCACCGTGAAGCATGGAGAGGGAGGTGTGGTGGTGCTTTGCTGGTGACACTGTCAGTGATTTATTTACAATTCAAGGCACATAGCTAGCCCTATTTGGTAAAAGACCAAGTCCATGTTATGGTAAGAACAGCTCAAATAAGCAAAGAGAAACGACTGTCTATCATTACTTTAAGACATGAAAGTCAGTCAATCTGGAAAATGTCAAGAAATTTGAACGTTTCTTCAAGTGCAGTTGCAAAAACCATCAAGCGCTATGATGAAATTGGTTCTCACGAGGATCGCCACAGGAAAGGAAGACCCAGAGTTACCTCTGCTGCAAAGGATAAATTCAGCCGCATAAATTGCAGCCCAAAGAAATGCTTCAGAGTTAAAGGAACAGACACAGCTCAACATCAACTGTTCAAAGGAGACTGCATGAATCAGGCCTTCATGGTCGAATTGCTGCAAAGAAACCACTACTTAAGGATACCAATAATAAGAAGAGACTTGCTTGGGCCAAGAAACATGAGCAATGGACATTAGACCGGTGGAAATCTGTCGTTTTGTGTCCAAATTTGCGATTTTTGGTTCCAACCTCTTTGTGAAACACGGAGTAGGTGAACGGATGATCTCCGCATGTGTGGTTCCCACTGTGAAGCATGGAGGAGGAGATGTGATGACATGGTCAATGATTTATTTAGAATTCTAGGCATGCATGGCTACCACAGCATTCTGCAATGATACGCCATCCCATCTGGTTTGGGCTTAGTGGGACTATCATTTGTTTTTCAACAGGACAATGACCCAACATACCTCCAGGCTGTGTAAGGGCTATTTGAGTGATGGAGTGTGATGGAGTGCTGCATCAGATTACCTGGCCTCCACAGTCACTCGACCTCAACCTCAATGAGATGGTTTGGGATGAGTTGGACCACAGAGTGAAGGAAAAGCAGCCAACAAGTGCTCAGCATATATGGGAACTCTTTCAAGACTGTGGGAAAAGCATTTGAGGTGAAGCTGGTTGAGAGAATGCAAAGAATCAAGGCAAAGGGTGGCTACTTTGTTTTTAACACTTTTTTGGGTTACTACATGTTATATGTTTCCTTTTTTTACACATTCAACCCCTTTTTTAAATCTCCTAGATTTAGGACAGACACTTCAAAACGTTGTTTCTTATGATTTTTGTTGTTGAGGACTGTACTTTTTTGCATTTATGAATAAATGTGTTATTCAATACGTTTCTATGGGCTTTAGAGTAAAGGCCAAAATCTATGTCGTCAGTTGTCTGTCGCTCCCATCATTTGCGTGACACACAGACACACACCTGACCTGGCCATGTTGAAGCTCCACCAGAAATATTGGAAAATATTTGCCTCCACTTAGCCTCTGCCAGGGCTTTCAAAAACATTATCTTTCGTCATGATTCTTCTAGTTTTATTATGCGATTTCGTGCTATAGCCCAGCTGTGGTTGGCCAGTAGAGGGTGATATCATCGTATATCACTTTTTCTTTTTATGAGTACATAATCACGATAGGACAAAGGTTGACATCGCCCATCCCTAATGTTTAACATGTAAATGGTATTTGTACACTGTTTCAGTGTGAAGCAACGTTTCTCCCTGGTTGTCTCCTTAGAAACTAATCCGTCTGTGTGGAGAGATCCTGGCTGCTCCCACAGAGAACGAGGAGATCCAGTTCCTCTGTATCGTCTGTGCCAAACTGAAGCAGGACCCCTACCTTGTTAACTTCTTCCTGGAGGTACGTATGCTGTCCGTAAGATGCTACCTTTACAGAGACAGCAGAGTTGTGTTCATTAGTCACCAAATGCTCTGAATTGGAGTGAAGTAGAGGTACTATTTGTTGCAAAATGTTTTGTTAGTTTGCTCAAATGAGCTCGACCCAGGAGGTTTCAGTAAGGAGACTTGAGAGACAGCTGAACTGATGTCACACAGTGTTAATCCTTCAACAGTTTGTGTCTTGTATCTCCTTGTTCACAGAATAAATTGAAGAGGCCTGACCCAAAGAGTCCCGGTGCAAAGGTAGTCAGAGAGGATTTGGCTTCACCAGACACAGGTCAGCCCCAGGCAAAGGGAAAGGCAGCTGAACCACCTGATGAGCCCAAGGCTGCTGCTGACCAGTCCAACAACAACAACATCAACAACTACAACATCGTCACGTCTCTCCTCAACCTCACGAAGAGCCCGGTCAGTACCTGCTCATACCACAGATCCCGAACCAGGTTACTCATACCACACTGTTATGGAATATAGTCTGTTTTGATATGAGGTTGCAGCGGGAATAGCTTCAGTTGTGTTTTTGATGTAGATTGAACTGTGTTTGTGTTGTTTTAGTAGCATTTATATTCATACTTTTCTCCTTCCCTTCCTCCCTCTCTCTGTCTTGTCTCTCAGGATGGCAGGATAGTGGTGAAGGCTTGCGAGGGTCTCATGCTGCTGGTCAGTCTGCCTGAGCCGGCCGCGGTCAAGTATCTGACGGAGAACACTGAGCTGTGTAAGCTCCTGACTGACAGACTTTCAGCCTTCTACAAGGCTCTCCCCACGTCCATGGATCGGCTGGACATTGAGACAGTGGAGTCTGTCAACTGGGGGTGAGGCTTCGTTGTCCACTATTCAAGCTACCTCTGCTCTGTCAGAGATCTGTCTGTGATGCTATATGTGTGTCCCAAATGGCACCCTATTTAGTGCACTACTTTTTATCAGGGCCCATTATTAATGGAAACCCACAACTAAAATTTCACCTAATTGCGTCAGATGCTCCAAACGAAAACTCTGAGCCAGAGCATGGGCCAAATGTCTAACCAAATGTTTAATCTGTTGCTGTTAGTAATATTTCACTAAAACAATGAAGCGTGCGTGCGTGCGTGCGTGCATACAGTACCAGTCAAAAGTTTGGACACCTACTTATTCCAGTGTTTAAAAAAATATATATATTTTCTACATTGTAGAATAGAATAGTGAAGACATCAAAACTATGAAATAACACATATAGAATCATATACTAACCAAAAAAGTGTTAAAACTTCTTAAGGATCGGCGTTCCGTAAAATGGGACAGTTGTAAATCATGCAGCGCGTTATGTCAAGATCGCAGATTTTAGAGAAACAACAAATGTTGGTACATATGTGTCTTATATCAGCTGAAAGCTTAAATTATTGTTAATATAACAGAACTGTCCAATTTATAGTATCTATTACTGCGAAAAAATGCCATGCTATTGTTTGAGGAGAGTTCCTAACAACAAAACACTTTTTTCACCGCGATAGGTTTGATAAATTCACCTCTGAAGGTGAATTGTGTACTTAAATTAGACCAAGATTTCAAAATGTATCATCCAAAGGGTCCCAGAGATAACATGAGGTGTCGTTTTGTTAGATAAAATAATTTTTCATATCCTAAAAAGGTCCATATAGCTTGCACGATCGATTTTGTATTTCCACTCGTTCAATTTGCAAAGAAAGGAATCTGAAAATCTCACCCTAAACGTTATTTCAACGAGTCAAATCACGTTCGTATCTATTCTTCAGAGATCCTAGAAAGTAACAACACTTCACTATTTCATTAGGGGTGTAGTATATCCTATAGGACACCATATTTGGTCAGAGAGCAACGCCTTCATGGCACTCCTATGACGCGAGAGGCCATCACTTGAACAACTGTATCTTTGTCAAATAATCGGTGTCAAACAAGCTAGCTAGATAGCCAATGAGCTGGGCTTTAGGGGAGTATCCGGAAAACAGGTATATGTCGTAAAATGTAGCTACTAACCTTGTACGACAGCATGCCTTTTCATTTTTGACGAAAATTATAAGTATATTCAGTTATGAAGTTATGAAAACTGTTTTTTTTTGTGCAAATGTTGAACTTATAATATGGCTACTAATACTTGGAAAGCTAAATCAAAGTCCAAGTATACAGATTTGTTGATATTTTTCAAAGTAGCCACACTTTGCCTTGATGACAGCTTTGCACACACACACACACACAACTGTTTTACCTGTTTTCCGGATACTCCCCTAAAGCCCAGCTCATTGGCTATCTAGCTAGCTTGTTTGACACCGATTATTTCACAAAGATACAGTTGTTCAAGTGATGGCCTCTCGCGTCATAGGCGTGCCATGAAGGCGTTGCTCTCTGACCAAATATGGTGTCCTATAGGATATACTACACCCCTAATGAAATAGTGAAGTGTTGTTACTTTCTAGGATCTCTGAGGAATAGATACGAACGGCATTCTCTCAACCAGCTTCATGAGGTAGTCGCCTGGAATGCATTTAAATGAACAGGTGTGCCTTGAGAAATGACAGTCTATCATTACTTTAAGACATGAAGGTCAGTCAATCCGGAAAATGTTAAGAACTTTGAACGTTTCAAGTGCAGTCGCAAAAACCATCAAGTGCTTTGATGAAACTGGCTCTCATGAGGACCGCCACAGGTAAAGAAGAACAAGAGTTACCTCTGCTGCAGAGGATAAGTTTGAGTTACCAGCCTCAGAAATTGCAGACAAAATAAATGCTTCAGACTTCAAGTAACAGACACATCTCAACATCAACTGTTCAGAGGAGACGGCGTGAATCAGGCCTTCATGTACACCAATAAGAAGAAGAGACTTGCTTGGGCCAAGAAACACGAGCAATAGACATTAGACCGGTGGAAATCTTTCCTTTGGTCTGATGAGTCCAAATTTTTGATTTTTGGTTCCAACCGCCGTGTCTTTGTGAGATGCAGAGTAGGTGAACGGTGTGGTTCCCACTGTGAAGCATGGAGGAGGAGATGTGATGGTGTGGAGATGCTTTGCTGGTGATATGGTCAATGATTTATTTTGAATTCTAGGCATACATAACCAGCATGGCAACCACAGCATTCTGCAGCGATACGCCATCCCATCTGGTTTGGGCATAGTGGGACTGTCATTAGGTTTTCAACAGGACAATGACCCAACACACCTCCAGACTGTGTAAGGGCTATCTGACCAAGAAGGTGAGTTATGGAGTGATGCATCAGATGACCTGGCCTCCACTATCACCCAACCTTAACCCAATTGAGATGGTTTGGGATGAGTTGGACCGCTGAGTGAAGGAAAAGCAGCCAACAAGTACTTAGCATATGTGGGAACTCCTTCAAGACTGTTGGAAAAGCATTCGAAGTGAAGCTGGTTGAGAGAATGCCACATTTAAGGCAAATCTGTCATCAAAGGGTGGTTACTTTGAAGAATCTCAAATATAAAATATTTGATTCTATATGTGTTATTTCATAGTTTTGATGTCTTCACTATTATTCTACAATGTAGAAAAACCCTTGAATGAGTCCAAACTGTTGATTGGTACAGTATATCTGTTTTCATACTTTAATTTATTTTCTTTTTTTTCTTTTTTTGATTTTGCTACTGTTCCCCTGCAAGTACCTCAGTACTCCACTTTAAGAACCCCAACCATAGTAGTGCACAATATACTCTTTATGTTTTATTAGTGAATGGCCTGCTAAGGAAGAATTGATTTATCAAATCAGTGTAATGACTTATCAATGTTTGCTTGCACTGGACACTTAACAAGCTACATTAGACCCCATCAGTCTAAAAGCCCCACCTGAGAGAAACCTATAGCCAAACAGTGGCCACAGTTCAAAATAGAAACATTCCATGATTCCTCAGTTAAAACACACCAATCTGTGTTAAGACAACTACAGAATGAATATGCATCTTCGTTTTTTATGTAACCTTTATTTAACTAGGCAAGTCAGTTAAGAGCAAATTGTTATTTCCAATGATGGCCTACCGGGGAACAGTTCAGGGGCGGAGCATCATATTTTTACCTTGTCAGCTCGGGGATTCGATCCAGCAACCTTTCGGTTACTGGCCCAATACTCTAACCACTAGGCTACCTGCCGCCACATCTTGATCAATTAAGGATCAGAATTTGAAAAGTATAATATTTAAATTGTCTCTGTTGCAGACTGGACGTGTATAACATGAAGGATGATGCTGCAATCTTCACTGGGAAGCGAGCACTCATCTCATTCCTATCTTGGCTCGATTACTGCGACCAGCTCATCAAAGAGGCACAGAAGGTACAGAGCAACAACATTGACACACCATTGACTGGTAAATGCTTTAAATAGAAGAGTGGCTTGAAGAAAGTTCCTTACATTCTTTGGGGAACAACAAAGACAGAAGATGATACAATTAGCTATACATACAAGACTCGCATTACATACATTTTCTATCATGAGTTTTTATATCAGTGACTTTGGGAGTAATGAAATATTTCCTGGTCTTGTACCCTCAGACTGCAGCTGCAGTGTTGGCTAAAGCAGTGAGAAAGATGTTCTTTGTGACGGTCATGGAACCCCAGCTGATGCAGACGTAAGTCCCCATTCAGAATCATCAGGGGAACACTCATAGATGCCTCTTTGTTTGTGTGTGTGTGTATGTCTGCCCAATACATCCATTGACATTGAAAGAAGACTTGGTCATATGCCAATACACGTCCTTCAGTGATGAGACATTGTTATGGGAATGTGGGTATAATCTAGGGCTGACTGACCCCAATTAGTCGACTGGTCGATTGTTTGGTCGACCAATATTTTTTTAGTCGAGCAGGAGCAAATATATATATCTATATATTTTTTTTTATTGCACACGAGAGACACCTGTCTTATTCGTGCCCATCTCAGTGAACTAATCCATTGTGGAGGACAAGACTAATCCTTTGCGGAGGCCGCAAGGATAGCACAGTTCAAGAAGAAGGGGATTGTGGCTAAAATGCACAATGCACGTCTCTCTCCAGAATGCGACCTCTCCCGCCAATTTGTGCACATTCATTGTTTCGTAACTTCACTGTGTGAAGTATTTGCGTTTGATTGTTAGTGTCTATCAATTCCCCATTACATACAGTACCAGTCAAAAGTTTGAACACACCTAATCATTCTAGGGTTTTTCTTTATTTTGACTATTTTCTACATTGTAGAATAATAGTGAAGACATTAACACTATGAAATGACACACATGGAATCAGGTAGCAACCAAAAAAGTGTTAAACAAATGGAAATATATTTTATATTTGAGATAAAAAATAAATGTTTTATTAGGATCACCGTTAGCTAACGCCATAACGCTAGCTAATCTTCCTGGTGTCCAACACCAGTTAATAAGACATTACAAACCACAAATCAAGACTTCACAAACATTCAACAAGTAGACAATACAGACAATTAAAATACCTGACAGGAAACACATTTAACATTCAGTTGATGCTTTCTATTTCCTGGTCTATCGCATTAGATATTCTTTTTTTTCTCTTTTTTTCTTGAAGTTGGATTTACTTTTTGCCTGAGAAATATGGATTGGTAAAGAGTTCCATTCAGCTATGGCTCTATATAAAACTGTAGATTTAGGGCGATTTGTCCTTGGTTTAGGTTGTCTTGGCTGCCCTGAATTTGCCTGTCTGGTTTGGTGGTTTTGCGTGTTGCTAGTAACTGTCCTGAAAAATACTTTTTTTGTTGAAAAATGTAGCATTCCTAAAGAAAATCAGAAGACTGGATAGTAATTTGTTTTTAACGTGAAGCCATGAGAGATTGTGATGCATTTGGATAGTATTCATACAGATAGAGCAATGAAGAGCTAATCTGGCAGCCCTGTTTTTAGCGATTTTTAGCTTTTTTATATCTTTCTTTTCTGTAGATGTCCATATAACTGGACAGTACTCTAAGTGTGATAGGACCAGGGATTGAATCACCTGATTCAGTGTGATAGATGTTACATACTCTGAACATTTTCTTGTAACAGCAATTCCCTTGCCCATCTTAATAACAATATTATCTATGTGTTCTGACCATCATAAAGCTGTGTCCAACATGACGCCTAGTAGTTTCGTTTTTTTCTCTTGCTCTACATGCGTTCTATTCAGCAACAAATTCAATTCGGGATCATCAGCAAGCATATATCTTGAACCAAATACAATACAATTCGTTTTAGAAATGTTCAACACCAATTTGTTCATATCAACCCAATCAGACACCATTCTTAGTTCACTGCTCAGTACATCTGTTAGCTCATTACATTCGGATGCTGCGGTATACATTGTAGTCATCAGCATACATGGCCACTCTTGCTTTGTTCATTACTAAAGGTAAATCATTAGTAAAAAGAGTAGAGAAGTGGTCCTAGGCAACTTCCTTGAGGAACACCACAGTGTAAATCTTTACTGTTTGAAAGCTACCATTAAGAACACTTTTTGCCTTCTCCTGGATAGATGGCCTTCCATCCAGGATAGAGCTGCAGACTGAAAACCATAACATTTGATTGGATTTAGTAACAGTTCATGATCAATTACATCAGAAGCAGCACTGAAATCTAGCAACACTGCACCAACTGACTTCCTGTCATCCATACTCTTTAACCAATCTGTCATTTGTCCTAAGGCCGTACTCGTAGAAGTACTCGTAGAATGCCCTTCTTTATATGCATGCAGGAAACCCGTTATCAGACCATTACGTGATAAATAATCCTTGATTTGTACAGATACATTTTTTTCAAATAATTTACATAACACACATATAGGACGACTATTAGGACCAGTGAATGCAGATTTTTTTATCCTTAGGTAGTGGAATAACCTTTGACTCTTCCCAGACTTCTGGGAACACCCCATACATCAAGCATTTATTCAAAATATGAGAGATTGGGGTAGATATTTGGTTAACTGTAACGCTAAGCAATTTGGCATCAAGATTATCTGTACCAGGTGACTTGACATCCAAAAGAGACAACAGCATCCTTTCTAACTCTTTCCTCTTGATGAAATTCAAACATGCATTGCCTTTTCCTTCATTATACAATCTTGTACAAGGGTATATGACATGAAGACATCAATTGGAATCATAGCATTCCTCAACTTGTCCACTTTGCCTGTAAAATATTAATTAAAGAAAGTTTGCGATGTCATGTGGTTTTGTAATAAATATACCCTCTGATTCATCAAAAGAGGCGGACATGTTCGAATTCCTACCCATAATAGTGTTCAACTTTCTCCACAGTTTTCCCCCATCACCCTTTACTTCATCAATTTGTGCTGATAGAATCCCTTCTTTCCTTTGTTTAGCTTGGTCACAAGATTTCTTAATTTACAATAACTTAGCTTATCAAACAGTGCACCAGATTAATCTGCTACTTTTTTGACATAACGTTGAGTCATTAAATTTCTCAGCTCATCATCAATCCATGGGGCACCTTTTGACCTCACAGTGCATTTCCTTAAAGGGGCATGCTTATCAGCTATACTCATAAATCAAATCAAATTGATTTATAAAGCCCTTCTTACATCAGCTGATATCTCAAAGTGCTGTACAGAAACCCAGCCTAAAACCCCAAACAGCAAGCAATGCAGGTGTAGAAACACGGTGGCTTGGAAAAACTCCCTAGAAAGGCCAGAACCTAAGAAGAAACCTAGAGAGGAACCAGGCTATGAGGGTGGCCAGTCCTCTTCTGGCTGTGCCGGGTGGAGATTATAACAGAACATGGTCAAGATGTTCAAATGTTCATAGATGACCAGCAGGGTCAAATAATAATAATCACAGTGGTTGTCGAGGGTGCAACAGGTCAGCACCTCAGGAGTAAATGTCAGTTGGCTTTTCATAGCCGATCATTCAGAGTATTGCTACCGCTCCTGCTGTCTCTAGAGAGTTGAAAACAGCAGGCCTGGCACAGTTGGCACATCCGGTGAACATGTCAGGGTTCCATAGCCGCAGGCAGAACAGTTAAAACTGGAGCAGCAGCACGGCCAGGTGGACTGGGGACAGCAAGTAGTCATCAGGCCATGTAGTCTTGAGGCATGGTCCTAGGGCTCAGGTCCTCCGAGAGACAGAGAGAGAATTAGAGGGAGCATACTTAAATTCACACAGAACACCGGATAAGACAGGAGAAATACTCCAGATATAACAGACTGACCCTAGCCCCCCGACACAAACTACTGCAGCATAAATACTGGAGCCTGAGACAGGAGGGGTCGGGAGACACTGTGGCCCAATCCGACGATACCCCCGGACAGGGCCAAACAGGCAGGATATAACCCCACCCACTTTGCCAAAGCACAGCCCCCACACCATTAGAGGGATACTTCAACCACCAATTTACCATCCTGAGACAAGGCAGAGTATAGCCCACAAAGATGTCCGCCACGACACAACCCAAGGGGGGGCCCCAACCCAATGAATAATTTCATAAACAAACTTAGTGACATTTCAGGATCATCCTTACTACACACTTCTAACCATTGCACATTCTTAATCTCATCCACAAATGAGTCCTGATTGAACCCTCTGTAGGACCTTCGGTAGATTACCTTAGGCAAAGCATCCACCCTTTGCCTTGATGACGGCTTTGCACACTCTTGGCATTCGCTCAACCAGCTTCACGAGGTAGTCACCTGGAATGCATTTCGATTAACAGGTTCACCTATTGTTAAAAGATAATTAGTGGAATTTCTTTCCTTAATGCGTTGTGTTGTGACATGGTAGAGGTGGTATACAAAAGATAGCCCTATTTGGTAAAAGACCAAGTCCATATTATGGTAAGAACAGCTCAAATAAGCAAAGACATGAAAGTCAGTCAATCTGGAAAGTTTCAAGAAATTTTTACGTTTCTTCAAGTGCAGTTGCAAAAACCATCAAGCGCTATGATGAAATTGGTTCTCACGAGGATTGCCACAGGAAAGAAAGACCCAGAGTTACCTCTGATGCAAAGGATAAATTCAGCCACATAAATTGCAGCCCAAAGAAATGCTTCAGAGTTCAAGGAACAGACACATCTCAACATCAACTGTTCAAAGGAGACTGCATGAATCAGGCCTTCGTGGTCGAATTGCTGCAAAGAAACCACTACTCAAGGACACCAATAATAAGAAGAGACTTGCTTGGGCCAAGAAACATGAGCAATGGACATTAGACCGGTGGAAATCTGTCCTTTTGAGTCTAAATTTGAGATTTTTGGTTCCAACCTCTTTGTGAAACAGATGATCTCCGCATGTGTGGTTCCCA
The DNA here is from genome assembly GCF_029448725.1 of Salvelinus fontinalis. NCBI lineage: Eukaryota > Metazoa > Chordata > Actinopteri > Salmoniformes > Salmonidae > Salvelinus > Salvelinus fontinalis. The sequence continues at coordinate 36,710,954 of NC_074665.1, forward strand.
CTGTGAAGCATGGAGGAGGAGATGTGATGGTGTGGGGATGCTTTGCTGGTGACATGGTCAATGATTTATTTAGAATTCTAGGCATACATAACCAGCATGGCTACCACAGCATTCTGCAGCGATACTCCATCCCATCTGGTTTGGGCTTAGTGGGACTATCATTTGTTTTTCATCAGGACAATGACCCAACACACCTCCAGGCTGTGTAAGGGCTATCTGACCAAGAAGGAGAGTTATGGAGTGATGCATCAGATGACCTGGCCTCCACAATCACCCAACCTTAACCCAATTGAGATGGTTTGGGATGATTTGGACCGCTGAGTGAACGAAAAGCAGCAAACAAGTGCTCAGCATATGTGGGAACTCCTTCAAGACTGTTGGAAAAGCATTTGAGGTGAACCTGGTTGAGAGAATGCCGAGAGTGTGCAAAGCTGTCATCAAGGCAAAGGGTGGCTACTTTGAAGAATCTCAAATATAAAATATATTTTGATTTGTTTAACGTTTTTTTTTGGTTACTACATGATTCTATATGTGTTATTTCATAGTTTTGATGTATTCACTATTATTCTACAATGTAGAAAATAGGAACAATACATGTATTTATTTTTTGCCAATTTAGTCCATGTGCTTTGATCGGAGCACTCCTGTCAATGTCGAGTAAGGACGTGCACCTGATTACATTTACATTTAAGTCATTTAGCAGACGCTCTTATCCAGAGCGACTTACAAATTGGTGCATTCACCTTATGACATCCAGTGGAACAGCCACTTTACAATAGTGCATCTAAATCTTTTAGGGGGGGGGGGGGGGGCAGAAGGATTGCTTTATCCTATCCTAGGTATTCCTTGAAGAGGTGGGGTTTCAGGTGTCTCCGGAAGGTGGTGATTGACTCCGCTGTCCTGGCGTCGTGAGGGAGTTTGTTCCACCATTGGGGTGCCAGAGCAGCGAACAGTTTTGACTGGGCTGAGCGGGAACTGTACTTCCTCAGTGGTAGGGAGGCGAGCAGGCCAGAGGTGGATGAACGCAGTGCCCTTGTTTGGGTGTAGGGCCTGATCAGAGCCTGAAGGTACTGAGGTGCCGTTCCCCTCACAGCTCCATAGGCAAGCACCATGGTCTTGTAGCGGATGCGAGCTTCAACTGGAAGCCAGTGGAGAGAGCGGAGGAGCGGGGTGACGTGAGAGAACTTGGGAAGGTTGAACACCAGACGGGCTGCGGCGTTCTGGATGAGTTGTAGGGGTTTAATGGCACAGGCAGGGAGCCCAGCCAACAGCGAGTTGCAGTAATCCAGACGGGAGATGACAAGTGCCTGGATTAGGACCTGCGCCGCTTCCTGTGTGAGGCAGGGTCGTACTCTGCGGATGTTGTAGAGCATGAACCTACAGGAACGGGCCACCGCCTTACGCTAGAAGTAGGCCTATAGGCTACCTGGCCTGCGCGCAAATGTAGGCATATAAATGTGCCCATTCGGGGATCTGATAGTATTTCTGATTGGCTTAACGCCCCATCACTAATGAGCTGTGGGGCTTCTCAATGTTTTCTTTACCTCAAACAGCAAGCAAATAAGTCTGTTTTTACATCCGTTGAAAAGGACAATTGTTCCTCAATGTATTTAAAAAATCTTTCCAGCTTTCTCCCTTTCGATAACCACTTAGCGTGAAAGGGGAAAATGTCATGCTCTAATCCAGTGGAAATTTCATAAAGTCGGCCTACCTGATTACTTATCCAGTGAGCTCGGGACAGACATAGCCTACAGCTGTGTCTGTCCAGAGCTCACTGGAGCAGGAAACTCTGAGAGCTCAGAATATATTATATAATGTTTCAAGTTTCTTAGCACAGCTTCAGGTTGGACCCAAGTTAATAGTTGTTACAATGTTTCAAGTTCATTGCAGACAGGCCATGCGTAGCCAATGGGATTCATGATATTTATTTTTATCAGGATATGTTCTACCTTCAGGCTGCAATGTTTTTGTTTGTTTGCTTCATAGGTAATTTTTTTACGTCGTTGGCATTGGCAATTTTAGGTTTGTATAACTTTCATTTAGATTTGGATAGAATTTAGTTTTACCACGACAATGTTTTTGCGATACGACAATGTTATTATAAATGAAATGAAACTGTTCCACGAAAATGTGCATATCAAAACCATAACTGGCAGGCAAGATCAGTAGAAATGGTAAGATAAATTGGAATTCCAAATAAGAAAGGTTGCCGACTCCTCATGTAGCCTATTACCAGCAACTTCAGGAGAGTAACTGCAGTATCTGCCAAGCCAGTAGGAGTGGGAGTTTTTTTATTTTGGTTATCTTGATCTTTGGTTCCCTCTTGAGTCATTGGAGTCTTATTTCATCAAACAGTGTGCATGCTCAGTGCATGAATAGTTGATTTTATTAAAACGCATAAACTCAGCAAAAAAATATACCTTTTTCAGGACCCTGTCTTTCAAAGATAAATTTGTAAAAATCCAAATAACTTCACAGATCTTCATTGTAAAGGGTTTAAACTATGTTACCCATGCTTGTTCAAGGAACCATAAACAATTAATGAACATGCACCCGTGGAACGGTCGTTAAGACACTAACAGCTTACATACGGAAGGTTACAGTTATGAAAACTTAGGACACTAAAGAGGCCTTTCTGACTCTGAAAAACATCTGGTAAGACTAGGGGTGGGGGGGTGTCTATTTGTCAATAACAGCTGGTGCGCAATGTCTAATATTAAAGAAGTCTCGATGTATTGCTCCCCTGAGGGTAGAGTACCTTATGATAAGCTGTAGACCACACTATCTACCAAGAGAGTTCTCATCTATATTATTCGAGCCGTCTATTTACCACCACAGACCGATGCTGGCACTAAGACAGCACTCAACCAATTCTATAAGGCCATAAGCAAACAAGAAAATGCTCATCCAGAAGTGGCGCTCCTAGTGGCCGAGGACTTTAATGCAGGCAAACTTAAATCTGTTTGACCTAATTTCTACCAGCATGTCACATGTACAACCAGAGGGGAAAAAACTATAGACCACCTTTACTCCACACACAGAGATGCATATAAAGCTCTCCCCCGCCCTCCATTTGGCAAATTTGACCATAATTCTATCCTCTTGATTCCAGGCTTACAAGCAAAAACTAAAGCAGGAAGTACCGGTGACTCACTCAATACGGAAGTGGTCAGATGACGTGGATGCTACGCTACAGGACTGTTTTGCTAGCACAGACTAGAATATGTTCCCGGATTCATCCAATGGCATTGAGGAGTATACCACCTCAGTCACCGGATCATCAATAAGTGCATTGACGATGTCGCCCCCACAGTGACTGTACGTACATATCCCAACCAGAAACCATGGATTACAGGCAACATCCGCATCGAGCTAAAGGCAAGAGCGGAAATTAATCTGGGACACTTATAAGAAATCCCGCTCTGCCCTCTGACGAACCATCAAACAAGCAAAGCATCAATACAGGATTAAGATTGAATCATACTATACCGGCTCTGACGCTTGTCGGATGTGGCAGGGCTTGAAAACTGCGACCTGGCCAAGTTTGTCAACTGCGACCTGGCCAAGATAAAGCAAAGCAGTGCGACAAAAACAACAACACAGAGTTACACATAAACAAACGTACAGTCAATAACATAATATTACCAGGACGTGTACTCAAAAGCATGAGTGGACCAACTGGCATGTGTCTTTGCTGTCATTTTTAACCTCTCTCTGACCGAGTTTGTAATACCTACATGTTTCAAGCAGACCACCATAGTCCCTGTGCCCAAGGAAAGGAATGTAACCTGCCTAAACGATTACCGCTCCGTAGCACTCATGTCGGTAGCCATAAAGTGCTTTGAAAGGCTGGTCATGGCTCACATCAACAGCATCCTCCCGGATTTCCTAGAATCACTCTAATTCGCATACCGCCCCAACATATCCACAGATGTCTCAATCGCACTCCACACTGCCCTTTCCCACCTGGACAAAAGGAACACCTATGTGAGAATGCTGTTCATTGACTACAGCTCAGCGTTCAACACCATGGTGCCAACGAAGCTCATCACTAAGCTAAGGACTCTGGGACTAAACACCTCCCTCTGCAACTGGATCTTGGACTTCCTGACGGGCCGCCCCCCCCCCCAGGTGGTAAGGGTAGGCAACAACACGTCTGCCACGCTGATCCTCAACTCTGGGCCCCTCAGGAGTGTGTTCTTAGTCCCTTCCTGTACTCCCTGTTCATCCACGACTGCGTGGCCATACACAACACCAACACCATCATTAAGTTTGCTGACAACATAACAGTAGTAGGCCTGATCACCGACAACGATGAGACAGCCTATAGGGAGGAGGTCAGAGAACTGGCAGTGTGGTGCCAGGACAACAACCTCTCCCTCAAAGGAGCTGATCGTGGACTACAGGAAAATGCGGGCCGAACAGGCCCCCATTAACATCGACGGGGCTGTAGTGGAGCGGGTCGAGAGTTTTCAAGTTTCTTGGTGTCCACATTACTAACAAACTATCAATGTCCAAACACACCAAGACAGTCGTGAAGAGGGCATGACAACACATTTTTCCCCTCAGGAAAGAAAGATTTGGCATGGGTCCCCAGATCCTCAACAAGTTCTAAATATTTATTTAGTTGATAAATATTTTCTTAAACTCTTTCTTGAACTGCACTGTTGGTTAAGGGCTTGTAAGTAAGCATTTCACGCTAATGTTGTATTCGGCACGTGACAAAGTTTGATTTGACATATTTCAAAGTCAAATTCACATTAGAATTAATTAATGAAAAATAGAAAACGAAGATGTCTGAATTGCATATGTCTTCACACCCCAGAGTTTAATACTTGTTTGAAGCACCTTTTGCAGCAATTACAGTTGTGAATCGTATTGAAAAAGATTTCACCAACTTTGCACAACTCTTGGAGCAACATATATCCATTGTTTTTGACAGAATTGCTCAAGGTCAGTCAATTTGGTTGGGGATCATTAATCAACATCAGTATTTAAAGTCTTATTGAACAGATTTATGTCAACACTGAGTGACACTGGACCACTCAGGGACCCTCAACACCTCTTGGAACGCCATTCTGGTGTGTCTTTAGTCTTAAAATGTGCATACTTGTATTTTTCAGTGAAACAATTATCTCCTTACCATACTCAAAGGGATATTCAGTGTCTTGGAATTATTTTGTAACCTCCCCTGACATGTGCATGCCTAAAAATGTATCACTAACATGTTTTAAAAGCATTGGTGGCTCTGAGGTTGAATTATTGTTTGAAAGACAGAGGACGTTTTTATTGAATCATCATAACCACTACTTGGTGTCTATTTTGTTATGTTACAACCTTATTAAAAAAATGGATAAAAAAAGTAATAAAATAAAGAAATCCTTAGCAATCTACACGCAATACCCCATAAGTGTAAAACAGAAATACTTATTTACATAAGTATTCAGACCCTGCTATGAGACTCGAAATTGAGCTCAGGTGCATCCTGTTTCCATTGATCATCCTTGATGTTTCTATAACTTGATTGGAGTCCACCTGTAGTAAATTCAATTGATTGGACATGATTTGGAAAGGCACAAACCTGTCTATATAAGGTCCCACAGTTGTTAGTGCATGTCAGAGCAAAACCAAACCATGAGGTCGAACGATTTGTTCATAGAGCTCCGAGACAGGATTGTGTCAGGGCACAGATCTCGGGAAGGGTACCTAAACATTTCTGCTGCGTTGAAGGTCCCCAAGGACACAGTGGCCTCCATCGTTCTTAAATGGATGAAGTTTAAAACCACCAAGACTCTTCCTACAGCTGGCCGCCCAGCCAAACTGAGCAATCGGTTGAGAAGGGCCTTGGTCAGGGAGGTGATCAAGAACCCAATGGTCAGTCTGACAGAGCTCTAGAGTTCCTCTGTGGAGATAGGAGAACCTTCGAGAAGGACAACCATCTCTGCAGTAGTCCACCAATCAGGCCTTTATGGTAGAGTGGCCAGATGGAAGCCACTCCTCAGTAAAAGGCACATGACAGCCCACTTGGAGTTTGCCAAAGGGCACCTAAAGGACTCAGACCATGAGAAACAAGATTCTCTGGTCTGATGAAACCAAGATTGAACTCTTTTGCCTGAAGGCCAAGCGTCACATCTACAGCAAGCCTGTTACCATCCCTACGGTGAAGCATGGTGGTGGCAGCACCATGCTGTGGGGATGTTTTTCAGCAGCAGGTACTGGGAGACTAGCCAGGTTCGAGGGAAAGATGAATGGAGCAAAGTAGAGAGATCCATGATGAAAACCTGCTCCAGAGCGCTCAGGACATCATACTGGGATGAAGGTTCACCTTCCAACAGGACAACGACCCTGAGCACACAGCTAAGACAAAGCAGGAGTGGCTTCAAGACAAGTCTCTGAATGTCCTTGAGTGGCATAGCCAGAGCCCAGACTTGAATCTGATCAAACATCTCAGGAGAGACCTGAAAATTGCTGTGCAGCAACGCTCCCCATCCAACCTGACAGAGCTTGAGCATATCTGCAGAGAGAAATGGGATAAACTACGCAAATACAGGTGTGCCAAGTTTGTAGTGTCAAACCCAAGAAGACTCGATGCTGTAATCACTGCCGAAGGTGCTTCAACAAAATACTGAGTAAAGAGTCTGAATTCTCATAAATATATTTTGATTTTTAATTTTTTAAATTGTATTTACATTTGCAAAAATGTCTAAACCTGTTTTTGCTTTTGCATTATGGGGTAGATTGATGTGTAGATTGATGAGGGGGGAAAAACTATTGAATCAATTTTAGAATGGCTGTAAGAGCTGTAACGTTAACAAAATTTGGAAAAAGTCACTGTATATAGGCTTAGTGCTTATAAATATTTACTCCTTAACTTGTTTAGATGTGCCACAGCAAGGGGTGTAAAGACTTTTTATTTATTATATTTCAGCAAATTTCTAGATTTTTTTCTTACACTTTGAAATGCCTAGATCATGTGTAGACCGTGATACACAAACTCTGGTGGTGGGTTGTACATAGGACATATGTACTGCCTTTTCAGTGCGATGCTGCTGAAGTAGAGAAGAAAGTTTGGACCAGTGCTTGAGTCTGGTCTAGTGGTAGTGCTGCCGACTCCAGACTATATATCCCTTCAGGTGACAATGGTTTGAGCATAGAATAATATAATCTCTATGGGTTTGAGCCCCATCTCTGCCACTTTCATATCTGTGCCCCTCTGCCTTGTGTATATCCCATTATTAAGAACAAAATACAGTTTGGGCTTCCCACTTATAGCGTAGCTCCTTGAGGCTTTTCATTAAACAGGAGAAAACCTAATCTCATTGCCTTGAACCATATTTCTCACAGATCAGCATCATGACTTTGCGGTTGTTTGAGCACCTAATCCAGAAACCCAACCAGCACATCCTCCACAGCTTGGTGCTACGCAGCCTGGAGGAGAGGAACTACCTGGAGAACAAGCCCCAGGAGAAGGAACACCTGGAGAATAGCCAGCCCCATGACACTGTGTAAGGGATCCATCCAACGAGACTATCCTCAGAGCTGGCTACATGAGAGCTGGGGGTCTAACTATCTAACTGCATTTATAGAAGCACATTTATTTATAGAAGCAAAATTAATAAAAAGTGTATTTGTTCCTTCTGCCACAATACACAGTACTTCACAGAATGTTTTTTTGTTGTGCTGTCCATAACTTGGAACCATTAATAAAATGGCAATGCACTACAACAACCACACATTTTTTTTTAATGAATACCATCATAGTGACTTGAGCATAGACGTCATGGAATGTGAATATGTGAAATTAATGTGCATGGTTCCTCAGTATGTTGAGGCCTAGTCCCTCGGAACAGATGAAACATTAGCTGGCCTGGCCAGTGCACATGTGAGATTTGGTTCTGGGTGCCGAGATTAGTTTGGCCCGCTAATGAAAATGTCATGGAATATCACTCCTTACTGAATTATGGCAACAACAAAAAAAATAATCGGTTAACAAAATGACTAATAAGAGAGACTGCATCTCACTGTGATCCACTGTCTTTTTGAATTAGAAAATACATTACCCATGCCTAGTATACAAACATTAGGTTGAAATTACCAATAATGTGAAAGCATATTGTCAGAAACTCCTCCTTTTTATATAAGATAGTTACCAATTTTACATCCCTAAGCTAAATGTAGCCAATATCCTTAGTGTAAAATGTCATGTTTTTTTTATAGTGAATGTGTAAACTGAGTGTATTGTTGTCTTTTTCAGAGACCTTGAAGAGGACCCTTTGTTCGGGGACGACCTCTCTGCCAACAACAGGTTGTCCAGGCCTGATTGGTTGAGCAACTCCTCGACACTTAGCCCTGACCATGATAAGCCTGATGGGAAGACTGAGGTCCACAAGATTGTAAACAGGTCCATAATTTCCTATGTAACATGGGCCGCATCTTGTTATATATTTAAAACTATTTTTAGCAAGTGTTTTACAGGCATCATATAACCTTATTCAGTTTTAAATGTGTTCACTTCAGTTTCCTGTGTTTGGTGCCTGATGAGGCCAAATCCTCATCTCATGTGGAGTGAACTGGTTATGACACATACCTAAGAGATGCACACAGACAGGTGAGTTCTCTCCAGGTCCCTCATGTTTCCTAGCTTTCACTTATTCACTGAACTCAATAGACATCTGGGTTGTGTACATTAGGGTACACCGTTGGAAACCGTTTTGCACATGTTTCTAATTGTTCAGATTGTATCTGCCCATGTCACTTGGCTTTGGACTGTTGGCTTCTGATTCGAGCCTAATGAACACTGCCCTGGATCTCTGATTTGTAACTAAAACTGAAAGGATGATGCCGGAGAAGGCAGACGTTTTACGTGTCCCCAAACGATTGTGTTTTTTTGTTTGTTTATTTGCGTTGTTTGTAACATATATATATATTTTGTACATAATGTTGCCGCTACCGTTTATTATGACCGAAAATAACTTCTGGCCATCAGGACTGCGATTACTCTCCAAGAACTGGCAGAATCCTTTAACGAGTCTGACGAGCCCGACGTGAAAGATATACTGCTTTCTCGGGAACAGGCCCAGATCCTCAGGCCCAGCTAAGAACCCTAGGACTAAACACCTCCCTCTGCAACTGGATCCTGGACTTCCTGACGGGCTGCCCCCAGGTGGTAAGGGTAGTTAACAACACTTCTGCCACACTGATCCTCAACACAGGGGCCCCTCAGGGGCGCGTGCTCAGTCCCCTCCTGTACTCCCTGTTCACTCATAACTGCACGGCCAGTTACAACTCCAACACCATTATTACATTTGCCGGTGACACAACTGTGGTCCGATCACTGACAACGACGAGACAGCCTATAGGGAGGAGGTCAGAGACCTAGCCAGGCCAACAACCTCTCCCTCAACATGATCAAGACAAAAGAGATGATTGTGGACTACAGGAAAAAGAGGACCAAGCACGCCCCCATTCTCATCGACAGCTGCAGTGGAGCAGGTTGAGAGCTTCAAGTTCCTTGGTGTCCACATCACCAACAAACTAATATGGTCCAAGCACACCAAGACAGTCGTGAAGAGGGCACGACAATACCTATTCCCCCTCAGTAGACTGAAAAGATTTGGCATGGGTCCTCAGATCCTCAAACGGTTCTACAGCTGCACCATCGAGAGCATCCTGACTGGTTGCATCACATCCTGGTATGGCAACTGCTCAGCCTCCGACCGCCTCGCACTACAGAGGGTAGTGCAAACGGCCCAGTACATCACTGGGGCCAAGCTTCCTGCCATCCAGGACTTCTATAGCAGGCGGTGTCAGAGGAAGGCCCTAAAAATTGTCAAAGACCCCAGCCACCCTAGTCATAGACTGTCCTCTCTGATACCGCACAGCAAGCTGTACCGGAGCGCGAAGTCTATGTCCAAGAGGCTTCTAAACAGCTTCTACCTCCAAGCTATAAGACTCCTGAACACCAAATCAAATGGCTACCCAGACTATTTGCATTGTCCCCCCCCCGCCTTTACACCGCTGCTACTCTGTTGTTATCATCTATGCATGGTCACTTTAATAACTTTACCTACATGTACGTATTACCTCAAATAACCGGTGCACCCGCATGTTGACTGTACCGGTACTCCCCTGAATATAGTTTTGCTATTGTTATTTTACTGCTGATCTTTAACTACTTGTCACTTTTATTTCTTATTCTTATCCATATTTTTTTTAAACTGCATTGTTGGATAGAGGCTCGTAAGTAAGCATTTCATTGTAAGCTCTTCGCTCCGATCCAGACATCAAAACGTAATTCAACATTATTCAACAATTTATTGAACTTAGTAGGAAACTCAGTGTATTGAACCAAGTTAATCATAAGACATGAACAAAATGCGTCAGTGATTTGTATTTTCCTGCAACTTCAGGAATGCCCGTCTGTATGTGTGTGGTGCACGCGTATGTCGTTAGCGATGATGCTATGATGAACTTCTTCTGGTAGAGATGGAAAGGCTTTCCATAAAACCTTCTCAATTAAATGTAACCTGCAGAGTTGTCTGCCTACCTGGTGTCACGACATGGCCCTTTGGGTTGTATATCATTGCTCCCCCTCTCGAATGAGCGGTCATTCATGTGCAAAGTATTAGCATTTCAATGGATATAATTATCAACTGTGTTTAGTGAATCCATTTGGTCTTTCCCGCTCTTTCTCAGTCCCCACCCCTTTCCTTTGTCTAGCAAGCCATCATATCGGCTTCGTCCGCTAGGGAATTTTTCTTTGCATCATGTAATAATCCAAATAGCTACTGTTTGTTTGTAATTCTGTGTGATTATTTAGTTATTTAGTAAAGCCAATTTGTATATCGCTGATTCATGATTTAGTGTTTGTTTGTAATTCTGTGTGATTATTTTGCTAGTTAGTAAAGCCAATTTGTATATCGCTGATTCATGATTTAGGCTAGGGTTTGTGCAGATATCCAAGGGTTTGCAATGTTCAGTAATGAGAACTGATGAGGTAATAATAATACATTAATGAGAATGACTAATCGATAAGATAAAATATCTGAGAAGTTATATTCGGGAAATTGACACTATATAAAGAAATTTCTGTGGTGCCCCGACTTCCTAGTTACTTAAAGTTTACATGAGTTAGTTTAATCACGTAATAATAATTACACGTAGAATTGATTTGATAAAATAAGTCTTCACATTTAAAGATAGTTTTGACAAGACACTGGCATAATGATATCATGATAATTTGCATTAATCCTGTGGCCATTTGTTTAGCAAACTCTGCAATCACGTGAGCGCTACAGAAACATCATTAATCAAACAAGGTCTCTTGCTGGTGCACACTTGCATTAAATGGTCACTACACCCTAAAAGCAACATTTCTTTGATTTTTCCCAGACCTCAGAAGTGGTCTCCTGATGTAGTTTAAGCATTGTTATGGACTTTTTATTAACCCTTTCCACTCACAGCCCTTGTCATTTTTCATTGACAAGTGCCTAAATTGGAACGCATTGCCTGTACAGTAACATGCTAGACATGACATCAGAGCTCAGGTTCTCCGCTTCACAGCGCTGGATGGGTTTGGACTGAAAGCTGTTATAAACTTGAGTACAGCACGTGACAAGAAGATTCCCCCATCCCTCCCGCTAATTGGTCTACTTTTGCACATTTGTTGCTGTCTGAGTGAGGGAAATGCTGTAAATCGATAGGGTCGATGTGTTCTGAAAGATGAGAGATTGAGCATTATAATAAATACCACTTTGATGTCATACAAGCAAACCACACACCCATGAGTCCAAATGTCCACTTCACATTTCCATATTTGAAAACGCATGTCATTTACACTATCAACCTTTATGATCGCCATGTTTGATCCACAGTTAGAAGGATGACTTGCGTTATACCCTTGATTGTCCTGAACAGAATGAGCCTATGTTTGTTATATTGTGAAGAAAATTTGCCGTGGAACATGCACTTGATTGCACTCAGGACTTAATTCTATGCGCACCAAAATTACAATCTTTAGTGCCTTTAGTGCCTTTTGAAAGCCTAATACTGCAAGATTGTATGTTATAACTTAGCTAGCCATGTTTGTAATAGAATACGTTTTCGAATTATGCCCACCTGACCCAGATTGCGATTTATAATAGAACGTTTTTGGATTGCGTAAAAACAACAACAGTAATTGTAAGTGTGCTTGCTTCAGTTCCTCAATGGCAAAGCTAGGAGAGTTCAAAAAGCACCTTTTATAGTTGAAGGCTCTTTCCTTGAGTCATAAAAGTGCATTGAAATTACTTAGGAACTGTGTACTGTTTGGATGGGTGTGTGGCCTCTTAGGGACACCAGTTAGACCACTTCTAATAGTTTTTTCTTATCTTGCACCTCCTCCAAAATGTCTATGAATATTCTTATTATGTCACTGAATGTATCCAGAGTATTTTCAGATTTCATTATTGACAGATGCTGTAAAAAGTACAATAAATGTAAAATGCATGTACAATCAAATGTGTAATGTTTGTATTCAGTCTTGTCTCACCTTCTGGTATCATAATTTCCCCATAATCTCCAAAGTTTTCTCTTTCAATTGCTACCATGGTCATGCATATGCTTTTTATATTTCTTCTGTTAGAAACATAAAAATGTGGCCCTATCCATATAGGCAAATTTCCATGATTGTAAGGGATTAAAAAAAGTATGATTTTAAGAGCTAAAAACAGAAACCTGAAATAAGTAAACGGAATCAGGCAAAAAATAAAATGGATTTTATAGGGCCCTAGCATTGGCCATTGCGATTGCATAGGCCTCATTGGGTGGTAGGCTACAACTGCAAAGTTATTTTAGGACATTACATTTACTGTTAGATGAATACATTGCTATTAGCAGTGGGTATTATATTTACAATTCGCAATCTAGCTAATGTGTTTAAAGTTTCCACTTACTCAGATGGTGAATTAGCCCCAAATACATTTGCCTGTAATATTAGTACACATAAAGATGCAGGTAAATTCACCTCTATTGAACCCCAAAAAATACTGAAGCACTATTTTAACAGTAAAATATAACAATAGCCTAATTGTCAACCCAAAATGCATGACAATCACTGGATTAGGTTGCACATGAAAATATATCTCAGCAGTCTATTACACTTATTAATAAAGCACTGTGAATGACTTTATAAGATGATACAAAAAAAATTATATTGTGTGATGCCGTAGGAAGAAATGTTTGCAACCAAATCATGGGCTTGTGCCGAAAACTGAAAAACTTAGGGGACAATGTTAGTTTGAAGCCCTGTTGTCTACCCAATGTTATACTCAACATTTTATCATTGTCCTCATCTCTTTCAGTTCAGGGACTACTGTGGGATATGTCAGAGATGGGACTGGCGCGGCACCCCCAAAGCCCTAGATAAGTGTAACCTGGACAGTCCCTTCTTTGAGGGCCACTTCCTTAAAGTCCTCTTCGACATGATGGGCCGTATTTTGGATCAGGTGAGTTTGAAGTAAGGAAAGATCTCAGAGGGATGTTTTCCCGGACACAGTTTTAGTGTAGTCCTAGACTAAAATATCCTGTTCATTGAAAGTGCTTCTTAGTCCAAGACTCTAAGAAGCACTTTAATCTCTGTCAGGGAAACCGGCTCAGAATGTTCAACCGGGGCATCAATTGGATTAAACACTTAAATCTGCTTTGTGAGTTTAGCGATATTGTGGTGTCTAGATCTACATTCACTTAGGTGTACCTGAGCTCACTGACTGTCCCTTCTCTGTCCTCCAGCCTTATGATGTGAACCTGCAGGTGACGTCAGTGCTGTCCAAGCTGTCTCTGTTACCCCACCCACACATGCATGAGTCCTTGCTGGATCCCTACATCAACCTGGGCCCTGGCTGCAGGTCCCTCTTTTCTGTCATTGTCAGGGTATGTTGAGGAATCAACATGAGCAGATTCTCAGATACCCAGTATTGATCTATCTTGAATTGATATTGAAGTGATTGTAGGAAGGTTGTTAAAGGGGCAATCTGTAGTTGCTGCGTCCATTTTTGGATGTGTGTGTTAACTCAGCAAACAAAGAAAGGTCCTCTCACTGTCAACTGTGTTTATTTCCAGCAAATTTAACGTGTAAATATTTGTATGAACATAACAAGTTTCAACAACTGAGACATAAACTGAACAAGTTCCACAGAAATTGAATAATGTGTCCCTGAACAAAGGGGGGGGGTCAAAATCTAAAGTAACAGTCAGTATTTGGTGTGGCCACCAGCTGCATTAAGTACTGCAGTGCATCTCCTCATGGACTGCACCAGATTTGCCAGTTCTTGCTGTGAGATGTTACCCCACTCTTCCACCAAGGCACCTGCAAGTTCCCGGACATTTCTGGGGAGAATGGCCCTAGCCCTCACCTTCTGATCCAGCAGGTCCCAGACGGGCTCAATGGGATTGAGATCCGGGCTCTTCGCTGGCCATGGCAGAACGCAGGAAATCAGGCACATAACGAGCAGTATGGCTGGTGGTATTGTCATGCTGGAGGGTCATGTCAGGATGAGCCTGCAGGAAGGGTAGCACATGAGGGAGGAGGATGTCTTCCCTGTAACGCACAGGATTGAAATTTGCCTGCAATGACAACAAGCTCAGTCCGATGATGCCGTGACACACCGCCCCAGACCATGACGGACCCTCCACCTCCAAATCGATCCCGCTCCAGAGTACAGGCCTCGATGTAACGCTCATTCCTTCGACGATAAACACGAATCCGACCATCCCCCCTGGTGAGACAAAACCGTGACTCCTCAGTGAAGAGCACTTTTTGCTCTTCTGGTTCAGCGTCTGGTTCAGAGACGGTGGGTTTGCTTCAGCGACGGTGGGTTTGTGCCCATAGGGTGACGTTGTTGCCGGTGATGTCTGGTGAGGACCTGCCTTACAACAGGCCTACAAGCCCTCAGTCCAGCCTCTCTCAGCCTATTGCGGACAGTCTGAGCATTGATGGAGGGATTGTGCGTTCCTGGTGTAACTCGGGCAGTTGTTGCCGTCCTGTACCTGTCCCGCAGGTGTGATGTTCGGATGTACCAATCCTGTGCAGGTGTTGTTACACGTGGTCTGACACTGCGAGGACGATCGGCTGTCCGTCCTGTCTCCCTGTAGCACTATCTTAGGCGTCTCACAGTATGTACGAACATTGCAATGTATTGCCCTGGCCACATCTGCAGTCCTCATGCCTCCTTGCAGCATGCCTAAGGCACGTTCACGCAGATGAGCAGGGACCCTGGGCATTTTTCTTTAGGTGTTTTTCAGAGTCAGTAGAAAGGCCTCTTTAGTGTCCTAAGTTTCGATAACTGTGACCTTAATTGTCTACCGTCTGCTGTTTGGGTCTTAACGACTGTTCCATAGCTGCATGTTCATTAATTGTTTGTGGTTCATTGAACAAGCATGGGAAACAATGTTTAAACCCTTTACAATGAAGATCTGTGAAGTTATTTGGATTTTTATGAATTGTCTTTGAAAGACAGGGTCCTGAAAAAGGGGCTTTTCTTTTTTTGCTGAGTTTATTTACCACTTGGATCCTGTTTCAGTAATAATGAAATCAGACCTTGTTAAGTGTCTGATAATCTACCATTTTATATAGGAATGGTTCAAACTTGCTGATAACGGTCCTCTGAGTATATCAAGGTTTGGTATACCTCCACTGGTATGCCATCCAGCCCTGGAGTTTTCCCAGACTTGAAGGCTTTAATTGCATAATAATGCATCATTTTACAATAGTAAAAGAAAGCCATACAATTAGCTTTGGTTAGTGGAGATGGAGGAAAATGAAACGAAAACATGCTTAAAGTACTTCCTCTTTCAAAATATTGTTTGGTGAATCATGGGTTACTCCATCATTTGTAACAAGTTGCAGTAAATAATTTTTGGTGTAATTTCTATGAAGATTTTTTTAAATATACGGTGCTTTTTCCACACATTCCATCCAGTTCGCCTTATTTTTATAATATATTAGCCTCAATTTATTTTTTGTTTTTCCTTTAACTTATTCTGAGCCTTTATGGTGCAGTTTTTATTGCTATCTATCTGTACTATTAGTCCTTCCATTTCTTTTGTTAATATGGACTCTTTTGACCTAAATTGCTTTTGTTTTAGAGATGAGTACCTCTAAAGGCACATTTTAAAAGTGTCCCATACAATAAGGGGATCTGCTGTACGTATGCTATGTCGGAAAAAGTCCGTTATACATTCCTCTGTCCTAGTTAAAAACAAGTTATCATCCAATAGACTGATTCAATTTCCAACCCATGTGGAAATTCTGTAAGAATAATATATATGCCAATTATGTGATGGTCTGACCTCATTCTGTCCCCTATCAACACTTTTTAAACTTTTGGTGCCAGAGAGAATGACATAAGAATGTACTCAAGACGACTAGCTTAATTGAGCCTCCGCCATGTATATCTCACTAGGTCAGGATATTTAAGCCTCCATATATCCACTAATTCCAATATAACCATGACATTCATGATTTCCTTAAGGGCATGAGGGTGATAGTTTGTAGTGTGATTTCCTTTACGGTCCGTAAATGTTTTTAAAACCATATTATAATCTCCCACCTTAATAATAGAGTATTGTATTGCTTGTAGCGTTGATAAATTATTATATATATTTTCAAAGAAACGTGGATCATCATTATTTGGACCGTATAGGTTAATGAGTCATATCTGTTTATGGTCCAATAACATATTTAAGATCATCCATCTACCTTGAGGATCTGTGGTCAATTTGCACATTTGGATTAATATCATCACGCCTTTTGAATTTCTTTGCCCATGGGAGAAATATATTTCGCACCCCCCCCAGTCCTTTTACCACACAACTTCATCTGAAATTGCTGAATGAGTTTCCCGTAAACAATAGATATTATATTCCTTGTCTTTTAGCCATGTAAATACTGACTCTTTTCTTATTATCTGCTAAGCCATTATAATTATAACTGGCTGCACTTATTTCACCATTTACCATAATGAAATACAAGTTTCAAATCTATTTATCATAATATATGTTTGTAAACGCACCATTAAAATGTACCATAGTGATTGAGTGTCCATATAGCTATACCATGATATTTGCATTGCTACTAAGTAAACCCCCAATTGTTCCCCACTTTTCCACCTGCTAAAACTTCTCCACATCCGAAGTTGGGTTGTCATCCCAGTGACCGGCAGACCACCCCGGATACCAAGGCCCCCGAGAGACCGTGACCAAATCCTTCGAAAAAAAGAGCACACAGTACCACCCACAGAACAGAAGCAGATCAGCTGCCAAAAAGTATTTCCATCGCTCTCACTTCAATTTGTATTATATATAGCTATTAAAAAAAATATATAGAAATCCTGCTTATCTTAATTTCCATAATTAACAATTAATATATGTAAATATGTAGGTAGTTCATGCAAAGGATTGTTGCCTCTTACCAGGATTGCCATTACAAAAATTACATTTTGGCAAGCAGTTATTATTTTAGCAAACAATTATTGTGATTCATCCTATGTTGTCCCTAACATCTTTACTCCCTAGCAACAGTTGTGGGATACACACAAACACTCATACACACTCAACCCCTTTCCCACATAAACAACCATAAACTCAGATGCTCAACAGTTGTTCCATCCCAGAGCCCAATTCAAGAAAGGACTTGATTTACGAATGCATAAACAGTTGCAGCTGTATGAGAAGGCATGCAATAATTGAGAGATTTGATTAACCTTTGTCAAATCCTAGGTAAGGGAGATCAGATACACCCCCTTCCCCTGAAACACCCACACACTGGTCCCCCATTGTGACCATATTCCCAAGCTTCTCTGTGCAGTCAGACCTTTGATTTTGTGCCACCAGGGCCACAATAATATGCCCCCTCTCTGAATGTCTGAGTGTGACCCCCCCTCCCCATGGGTTACTGCAGCTAGTGTTGCCAGGACTGCCACTGCCTGGGTGGGGGCACCCTACCGGAATCCCCACTGTCTAGGAACAACATCGTCAAGGTTCTCATTAGCAGCTTTGAGAATTTCCTTGTATATTATGCTCTCCGATCAGGGGGCATTGTTTTGTAGGACCAACCCTGCCAGGCAGGCTCAGAATCTTAAGGGGGCGGTGCTGCTTTAGTAGGTCTCTGACACATTCATTCATCACATTCATCTTTCTGATTTGGTTGCGTATAGGCTACTTACAGTAGGCCCATAAAACAGATAAGGACTTCTCTTTAGTGTATAGGTTGCTCAGGTGGGTGTATAGGGTTGGGGACCATTCCATCATGATAGGACAGTAAATAAATAAACTATATTACTAATGTATTAAAAAATATATATCCCATATCTGCACAAAATTGAAAGCTCTCTCTCAAAACCCCTGCTCACAAACACACATGGGCTCTGGGATTTGCAACCCCTAGCCTTTTTCACTGGATTTATAAATGAATGATCTGTCCCCATTGATTCTTGAAGAATATAACATAGGGCTGGACGATGTTCCAAATGCCTGTATTGCATTTTTTTCTTCAGTTTTTATGAGTTTGTCTCCTTTGCTCTTCTATGCTGTGTGCACTGTGAACCCCCCACTCGCACACAGCTGTGCTAGCTGTCTAGTCTTTGTTTTATAAATGTGCAATGAGCATAAAAAGATGCATTTGTGTAAGGAATTGGCAACACGTTCTCAATTTGAGAAATTAGCATGTTTGTTATGCAGGTAGGCCACTTGATTTCAACATCTAAACAAAATGAACAGGCTATATTGTTCAAACAGTTGGAGATGGATAGGAGGGTGTATTCATAACACTTCAACTGTTCTACCTTTTTAGCAAGCAAATGGATCCAAATTGGCTAGACTTTAAATATAAAGATTTGCTGGCTACTCACTAGCATTGGGCTTGTGCTTAAGTGATTGTTTATGAGACCTGTGTTAATTTTCTATAATGCCTGCTACCACTCATTATTAGTGGATGTGCATGGTTCAACAAAAATTACATTTCCATAGACAGGCTTGAAAGCCAGATCAGTGATTATTGAAAAAAAGCAGGTTAAACTATTTTTATAAAATAATTAAATTATACCGGAAAAAAATATAAACGCAAAATGTAAAGTGTTCATGAGCTGAAATAAAAGATCACAAAAATGTACCATACGCACAAAAAAAGCTTATTTCTCTCAAATTTTGTGCACTAATTTGTTTACATCCCTGTTAGTGAACTCTTCTCCTTTGCTAAGCTAATCCATCCACCTGACAGATGTAGCATATCAAGAAGCTGATTAAACCGCATGATCATTACGCAGGTGCACCTTGTGCTGGGGACAATAGAAGGCCAATCTAAAATGTGCAGTTTTGTCACACAACACAATGTCACAGATGTCTGAAGTTTGAGTGAGCGTGCAATTGGCATGTTCATTGCAGGCATGTCCATCAGAGCTGTTGCCAGATAATTTTATGTTCGTTTCTCTGCCATCAACGTCATTTCAGAGAATTTGGCAATACGTCCAACCAGCCTCACAACTGCAGACCACATGTAACCACGCCATCCCAGGACCTCCACATCCGGCTTCTTCAGCTGCGGGATCTTCTGAGACCAGCCACCCGGGCAGCTGATGAAGCTGTGGGTTTGCACAACCGAATAATTTCTTCACAAACTGTCAGAAACGGTCTCAGGGAAGCTCACTTGTGTGCTCGTTGTCCTCACCGGGGTCTTTGCGTGACTGCAGTGCTTTGTTGTAACCAACTTCAGTGAACAAAGTATCACCTTCGATGGCCACTGGCACGCTGGAGAAGTGTGCTCTTCACGGATGACTCCCGGTTTCAACTGTACCGGGGAGATGGTGTCGTGTGGGCGAGCGGTTTGCTGATGTAGACGTTGTGAACAGAGTGCCCCATGGTGGCAATGGGGTCATGGTATGGGCAGGCATAAGCTACAGACAATGAACAGAATTGCATTTTATCGATGGCAATTTGAATGCACAGAGATTCCATGACGAGATCCTGAGGCCCATTGTTGTGCCATTCATCCGCCGCCATCCCCTCATGTATCAGCATAGTAATGCACGGCCGCATGTCGCGAGGATCTGTACACAATTTCTGAAAGCTTAAAATGTCCCAGTTCTTCCATGGCCTGCATACCCACCAGACATGTCACCCATTGACATGTCACCCACCCATGCTCTGGATCGAAGTGTACGATAGGGTGTTACATTTCCCGTCAATATCCAGCAACTTTGCACTGCCATTGAAGAGGAGTGGGACAACATTCCACAGTCCACAATCAACAGCCTTATCAACTCTGTGCAAAGGAGATGTGTCGAGCAGCATGAGGTAAATGGTGGTCACACCAGATACTGACTGGTTTTCTGATCCACGCCCCTAACTTTAAAAAAAATATTTCTGTGATTAACAGATGCATATCTGTATTCCCAGTCGTATGAAATCTATAGATTTGGGCCTAATTTATTTATTTCAATTGACTGATTTCCTCATATGAACTTTAACTTGGTAAAATCTTAGAAATTGTTGCATTTTGCATTTCCATTTTTTGTTGTGTATGAGTGGGTCTTATGGTTGAAGGCTTATATTTAGCCTAGGTATAATTTTACATTAGATTATTCCTAATGCAGTGTATTGACCTTTAATTGTGCAACTAACCTTTATTTAGAGAGAATACCATTTTTAAAAAGTTAGATAATGTATATCGTGAATCACCCATAAGTGTGAAAAAATGTAGAGATAATATTTTGGGCATATCGCCCAGCTCTAATATAACTTTTAAATGCCTCATGAGCTTAGTTCAACTAATGTAGCCCATCAAAACCCAAAGTATAAGCTTGTTTACTTGAATGTTTTTTAAACAAACAAAAATATAAAATAAAAATAATTTTGATATCATGGATGATCAATCCATGCATCCATAGCTCGGTCTATAAATTTAAGAGTGGTTACATTTCTCCAGCCCCAATCCTCAGCTTATTACCAAAACAGTGGCGCTGAGAATGCTTTGATATTGTTTCAACTGCAGATTGCCCCATTAAGGTTGTGGGCCTATGGAGGAAGTATAATGTTCTTGTTAAATAGAGTAAATCTTGAGTATCAATTTAGTAATAGCAATGATGTTATAGTCACATTTATGTTAACATAAAAAAATCCCACATTGTCACTATTGAACTTGCTCTGAGCCTTTATACTGATTGTCCCTGTACATTTCACTCTATCAGGTGGTTGGGGACCTCATGTTGAGGATTCAGCTCATCCCAGACTTCACACCCAAACTCCTGCTGGTGAGAAAGAGACTGCTTGGCCTCGAACCAGAGGGCTTGAAGTAAGTACTCTGTGAAACGTTTCTGTTCCCCACAAAAGATAGTAAGACGCGTTGAATTCAGGCAGCATTCAGCTAGCCACTAGCCAGATGTTTTTTTTTAACCTTTATTTAACCAGGTAGGCCAGTTGAGAACAAGTTCTCATTTACTGTGACCTGGCCAAGATAAAGCAAAGCAGTGCGACACAAACAACAACACAGAGTTGGATATGGGATAAACAAACATACAGTCAATAACACAATAGAAAATTATATGTACAGTGTGTGCAAATGAGGTAATATAAGGGAGGTAAGGCAATAAATTGGCCATAGTGGCGAAATAATTACAATTTAGCAATTAAACACTGGAGTGATAGATGTGCAGAAGATTAATGTGCAAGTAGAGATACTGGGGTACAAAGGAGCAAAAATAAATAACAGTATGGGGATGAGGTAGTTGGATGGGCTATTTACAGATGGGCTATGAATAGGTGCAGTGATCTGCGAGCTGCTCTGACAGCTGGTGCTTAAAGTTAGAGAGGGGGATATGAGTCTCCAGCTTCAGTGATTTTTGCAATTTGTAGCTTCAATGATTTTTGCAATTTGTTCCAGTCATTGGCAGCAGAGAACTGGAAGGAAAGGCGGCCAAAGGAGGAATTGGCTTTGGGGGTGACCAGTGAAATATACCTGCTGGAGCGCGTGCTACGGGTGGGTGCTGCTATGGTGACCAGTGAACTGAGATAAGGCGGGGCTTTACCTAGCAAAGACTTATAGATGACCTGGAGCCAGTGGGATTGGCGACGAATATGAAGCGAGGGCCAGCCATCGAGAGCATACAAGTCGCAGTGGTGGGTAGTATATTTGGTGTATATTTAGTATTTGGTTACAAAACGGATGGCACTGTGATAGACTGCATCCATTTGCAGAGTAGAGTGTTGGAGGCTATTTTGAAAAATGATATCACCGAAGTCAAGAATTGGTAGGATAGTCAGTTTTACGAGGGTATGTTTGGCAGCATGGGTGAAGGATTCTTTGTTGCAAAATAGGAAGCCAATTATAGATTTAATTTTGGATTGGAGATGCTTAATGTGAGTCTGGATGGAGAGTTCACAATCTAACCAGACACCTAGGTATTTGTAGTTGTCCACATATTCTAAGTCAGAACCGTCCAGAGTAGTGATGCTGGCAGGTGCGGGCAGCGATCGGTTGAAGAGCATGCATTTAGTTTTACGTGCATTTAAGAGCAGTTGGAGGCCACGGAAGGAGAGTTGTGTGGCATTGAAGCTCGTCTGGAGGTTAGTTAACACAGTGTCCAAAGAAGGGCCAGAAGTATACAGAATGGTGTCTGTGTAAAGGTGTATCAGAGAATCACCAGCAGCAAGAGAGACATCATTAATGTATACATAGAAAAGAGTCGGCCCGAGAATTGAACCCTGTGGCACCCCATAGAGACTGCCAGAGGTCCGGACAACAGGCCCTCAGATTTGACACACTGAACTCTGTCTGAGAAGTAGTTGGTGAACCAGGCGAGGCAGTCATTTGAGAAACCAAGGCTGTTGAGTCTGCCGATAAGAATACAGTGATTGACAGAGTCGAAAACCTTAGAAAGGCAGGGTAGGATAGATATAGGTCTGTAACAGTTTGGGTCTAGAGTGTTTCCCCCTTTGAAGAGGGGAATGACCGCGGCAGCTTTCCAATCTTTGGGGATCTCAGACGATGCGAAAGAGAGGTTGAACAGGCTAGTAATAGGGGTTGCAACAATTGCGGCGGATAATTTTATAGAAAGAGAGGGTCCAGATTGTCTAGCCCGGCTGATTTGTAGGGGTCCGGATTTTGCAGCTCTTTCAGAATATTGGCTCTCTGGATTTGGGTGAAGGAGTAATGGGGGAGGCTTGGGCAAGTTGCTGTGGGGGGTGCAGGGCTGTTGACCGGGGTAGGAGTAGCCAGGTGTAAAGCATGGCCAGCCGTAGGAAAATGCTGATTGAAATTCTCAATTATCGTGGATTTATCAGTGGTGACAGTGTTTCCTAGCCTCAGTGCGGTGGGCAGCTGGGAGGAGGTGCTCTTATTCTCCATGGACTTGACAGTGTCCCAGAACTTTCAGGAGTTTGTGCTACAGGATGCAAATATCTGTTTGAAAAAGCTAGCCTTTGCTTTCCTAACTGCCTGTGTACATTGGTTCCTAACTTTCCTGAAAAGTTGCATATCGCGGGGGCTATTCGATGCTAATGCAGTACGTCACAGGATGTTTTTGTGCTGGTCAAGGGCAGTCAGGTCTGGAGTGAACCAAGGGCTGTATCTGTTCCTGTTTCAATTTTTTTTGAATGGGGCATGCTTATTTAAGATGGTTAGGAAAGCACTTTCAAAGAATAACCAGGCATCCTCTACTGATGGAATGAGGTCAATATCCTTCCAGGATACCTGGACAAGGTCGATTAGAAAGGCCTGCTCGCTAAAGTGTTTTAGGGAGCGTTTGACAGTGATGAGGCGTGGTCGTTTGACCGCAGACCCATTACGGACGCAGGCAATGAGGCAGTGATCTCTGAGATCCTGGTTGAAGACAGCAGAGGTGTATTTGGAGGGCAGGTTGGTTAGGATAATATCTATGAGGGTGCCCGTGTTTACGGATTTGGGGTTGTACCTGGTAGGTTAATTTATAATTTGTGTGAGATTGAGGGCATCTACTTTAGAATGTAGAATGCCGGGGTGTTAAGCATGTCCCAGTTTAGGTCACCTTACGATACGAGCTCTGACGATAGATGGGGGGTAATCAATTCACATATGGTGTCCAGGGCACAGCTGAGGACAGAAGGTGATCTATAGCAAAAGGCAACGGTGAGAGACTTGTTTCTGGAAAGGTGGATTTTTAAAAGTAGAAGCTCAAATTGTTTGGGCACAGACCTGGATAGTATGACAGAACTCTGCAGGCTATCTCTGTAGTAGATTGCAACACCGCCCCCTTTGGCAGTTCTATCTTGTCGGAAAATGTTAATAGTTAGGGATGGAAATTTCAGGGGTTTTGGTGGCCTTCCTAAGCCAGGATTCAGACATGGCTAGGACATCCGGGTTGGCAGAGTGTGCTAAAGCAGAGAATAAAATAAAAAAAAGTCGAAAAAAAGTTCCGGAGTTCCAAATTAAGCAGCAGCAGCTGAAAAGATGAGCTCCTACAAATATTGAAATTTAAATGTTTTTTTAGAGTAAAGTACATCGAAAAAATCAAAAGAAAACTGCAAACTGAATAGGAGACCAAACAAGCAGCAAACAAAGAAGAAAGGCTTTTGAAAAAGTAACAATTTTTTCATAAAATTATACCGTTTTCTTAGCTAGCTAAGTTGTTTACCTGTTGCTAGGCAGTTGCTAGGGACATTCCTGGAAGAAGCTAGCTAGCTAACAAGGAGTGTCTAGTTGGCAGAAGAGAAGAAGGGACAAAGAAGGGACAAAGTGGGACAAAATAAGGACAGAAGAAAAGGGAAAGGGGGGAAAGGGGACATTAAGGTGAAGCAGTCCTCTAAAGACACAAAAGACAATAATACAAGAAACAACACTTCTATTGCCTCTCCCTCTACGATACGCACTTCCGGGTTGTAGCGAGTAGTTGCATTCCGCTTTGCTCCACAGGTAGTATTACATTTTCATTTCATTACAGTACAACAGTTTGATTTGTTTGATCTTAGCTGGCTACATAGCCGTCTTTGTATCCAAGATAATTGTGTAGTCTAGAGTAATTGTCGAGGTTACCTAGCCAGTTAGAGGTTACCTAGCCAGCTACACTTTCAAACAAAGTCAACAACGCAGCCACTGCTAGCTAGCCTATTTCACCAGCCAGCAGTACTATATCATTTTAGTCAATAAGATTTTTTGCAACGTAAGCTTAACTTTCTGAACATTCGAGACGTGTAGTCCACTTGTCATTCCAATCTCCTTTGCATTAGCGTAGCCTCTTCTGTAGCCTGTCAACTATGTGTCTGTCTATCCCTGTTCTCTCCTCTCTGCACAGACCATACAAACGCTTCACACCGCGTGGCCGCTGCTACTCTAACCTGGTGGTCCCAGCGCGCACGACCCACGTGGAGTTCCAGGTCTCAGGCAGCCTCTGGAACTGCCGATCTGCGGCCAACAAGGCAGAGTTCATCTCAGCCTATGCTTCCCTCCAGTCCCTCGACTTCTTGGCACTGACGGAAACATGGATTACCACTGATAACACTGCTACTCCTACTGCTCTCTCCTCGTCTGCCCACGTGTTCTCGCACACCCCGAGAGCTTCTGGTCAGCGGGGTGGTGGCACTGGGATCCTCATCTCTCCCAAGTGGACATTCTCTCTTTCTCCCCTGACCCATCTGTCTATCGCCTCCTTTGAATTCCATGCTGTCACAGTTACCAGCCCTTTCAAGCTTAACATCCTTATCATTTATCGCCCTCCAGGTTCCCTTGGAGAGTTCATCAATGAGCTTGACGCCCTGATAAGTTCCTTTCCTGAGGATGGCTCACCTCTCACAGTTCTGGGTGACTTTAACCTCCCCACGTCTACCTTTGACTCATTCCTCTCTGCCTCCTTCTTTCCACTCCTCTCCTCTTTTGACCTCACCCTCTCACCTTCCCCCCCTACTCACAAGGCAGGCAATACGCTTGACCTCATCTTTACTAGATGCTGTTCTTCCACTAATCTCATTGCAACTCCCCTCCAAGTCTCCGACCACTACCTTGTATCCTTTTCCCTCTCGCTCTCATCCAACACTTCCCACACTGCCCCTACTCGGATGATATCGCGCCGTCCCAACCTTCGCTCTCTCTCCCCCGCTACTCTCTCCTCTTCCATCCTATCATCTCTTCCCTCTGCTCAAACCTTCTCCAACCTATCTCCTGATTCTGCCTCCTCAACCCTCCTCTCCTCCCTTTCTGCATCCTTTGACTCTCTATGTCCCCTATCCTCCAGGCCGGCTCGGTCCTCCCCTCCTGCTCCGTGGCTCGACGACTCATTGCGAGCTCACAGAACAGGGCTCCGGGCAGCCGAGCGGAAATGGAGGAAAACTCGCCTCCCTGCGGACCTGGCATCCTTTCACTCCCTCCTCTCTACATTCTCCTCTTCTGTCTCTGCTGCTAAAGCCAAATTCTACCACTCTAAATTCCAAGCATCTGCCTCTAACCCTAGGAAGCTCTTTGCCACCTTCTCCTCCCTCCTGAATCCTCCTCCCCCTCCTCCCCCCTCCTCCCTCTCTGCTGATGACTTCGTCAACCATTTTGAAAAGAAGGTCGACGACATCCGATCCTCGTTTGCTAAGTCAAACGACACCGCTGGTTCTGCTCACACTGCCCTACCCTGTGCTTTGACCTCTTTCTCCCCTCTCTCTCCAGATGAAATCTCGCGTCTTGTGACGGCCGGCCGCCCAACAACCTGCCCGCTTGACCCTATCCCCTCCTCTCTTCTCCAGACCATTTCCGGAGACCTTCTCCCTTACCTCACCTCGCTCATCAACTCATCCTTGACCGCTGGCTACGTCCCTTCCGTCTTCAAGAGAGCGAGAGTTGCACCCCTTCTGAAAAAACCTACACTCGATCCCTCCGATGTTAACAACTACAGACCAGTATCCCTTCTTTCTTTTCTCTCCAAAACTCTTGAACGTGCCGTCCTTGGACAGCTCTCCTGCTATCTCTCTCAGAATGACCTTCTTGATCCAAATCAGTCAGGTTTCAAGACTAGTCATTCAACTGAGACTGCTCTTCTCTGTGTCACGGAGGCGCTCCGCACTGCTAAAGCTAACTCTCTTTCCTCTGCTCTCATCCTTCTAGACCTATCGGCTGCCTTTGATACTGTGAACCATCAGATCCTCCTCTCCACCCTCTCCGAGCTGGGCATCTCCGGCGCGGCCCACGCTTGGATTGCGTCCTACCTGACAGGTCGCTCCTACCAGGTGGCGTGGCGAGAATCTGTCTCCGCACCACGTGCTCTCACCACTGGTGTCCCCCAGGGCTCTGTTCTAGGCCCTCTCCTATTCTCGCTATACACCAAGTCACTTGGCTCTGTCATATCCTCACATGGTCTCTCCTATCATTGCTATGCAGACGACACACAATTAATCTTCTCCTTTCCCCCCTCTGATAACCAGGTGGTGAATCGCATCTCTGCATGTCTGGCAGACATATCAGTGTGGATGACGGATCACCACCTCAAGCTGAACCTCGGCAAGACGGAGCTGCTCTTCCTCCCGGGGAAGGACTGCCCGTTCCATGATCTCGCCATCACGGTTGACAACTCCATTGTGTCCTCCTCCCAGAGTGCTAAGAACCTTGGAGTGATCCTGGACAACACCCTGTCGTTCTCAACTAACATCAAGGCGGTGACCCGTTCCTGTAGGTTCATGCTCTACAACATTCGCAGAGTACGACCCTGCCTCACGCAGGAAGCGGCGCAGGTCCTAATCCAGGCACTTGTCATCTCCCGTCTGGATTACTGCAACTCGCTGTTGGCTGGGCTCCCTGCCTGTGCCATTAAACCCCTACAACTCATCCAGAACGCCGCAGCCCGTCTGGTGTTCAACTTTCCCAAGTTCTCTCACGTCACCCCGCTCCTCCGCTCTCTCCACTGGCTTCCAGTTGAAGCTCGCATCCGCTACAAGACCATGGTGCTTGCCTACGGAGCTGTGAGGGGAACGGCACCTCCGTACCTTCAGGCTCTGATCAGGCCCTACACCCAAACAAGGGCACTGCGTTCATCCACCTCTGGCCTGCTCGCCTCCCTACCTCTGAGGAAGTACAGTTCCTGCTCAGCCCAGTCAAAACTGTTCGCTGCTCTGGCACCCCAATGGTGGAACAAACTCCCTCACGACGCCAGGTCAGCGGAGTCAATCACCACCTTCCGGAGACACCTGAAACCCCACCTCTTTAAGGAATACCTAGGATAGGATAAAGTAATTCTTCTAACCTCCCCCCCCTTAAAAGAGTTAGATGCACTATTGTAAAGTGGTTGTTCCACTGGATATCATAAGGTGAATGCACCAATTTGTAAGTCGCTCTGGATAAGAGCGTCTGCTAAATGACTTAAATGTAAATGTAATAAAACAAATGTACTTTACGTGGATATATTGAAGTTTGACACAGTGGGCTATTTGAACAAACCTAACGCAATGGTACATCTGAGTGTTTGTTGCACCGTTATAGGTTCGGGGGTGTGTCCGAAATATTTTTGCTATTTTCACAACCAGGCGCAGTAGCTGGCAGTGGCGTGACAGGGCTAGATTTGTATGACTAAACAAGTTGTGGGTGTGTCGAGGCTTGGCCCCTCATTGGTCAATCAGAACGTGCTCCATGACTAAAGATGTGGTTGCTTCAAGTTGTGTATTTATGGGCTTTTATGTATCATCAACTCCAATTATAATGTTAGTCCGTTATAGCCTAGTTTGTTAAATAGCCTGCCCCATATTTGCTAAATATGTTGAACATGTTGAACATGTCTACATTGTTCTATTTGCATTGCATCAAAATGGAAATACATTGTTAAACAGGCAATAGCATTCACATTGATATAGGTGCTAGGTAGGCCTACTAAATTGCAGTCTGAACATGTACATGCCAAACGTAAGAATTGCGTGAGAATCGCAACACATATCGTATTGATGGTCTTTACCTTGTCATCAAATCCAATTTGGCTGGGGACATAAAATATTATCGTCCTGGTCCGTTGTGGATTGATTTTACAGTTTATAAACAAGCACAAAATGATATTTAATAAAGGGGTACTTCATGATTTTGGCAATGGTAGCAGATACCCATAGACTTACAGCCTTATTCTAAAATTGATTAAATTGTATTTTCCCCTCATCAATTTACACACAATGCCCGATAATGACAAAGTAAAAATAGTTTTTTAGAAATTTTTGCCAATAAAAATGTAATTACATCACATTTACACAAGTATTCAGACCCTTTACTCAGTACTTTGTTGAAGTACCTTTGGCATCGATTTCAGCATCGAGTCTTCTTGGGTATGACACTATAAGCTTGGCACACCTGTATTTGGGGAGTTTATCCCATTTTTCTCTGCAGATCCTCTCAAGCTCTGTCAGGTTGTATGGGGAGCGTCGCTGCACAGGCATATTGAGGTTTTTCCAGAGATGTTCTATCGGGTTCAAGTCCGGGCTCTGGCTGGGCCACTCAAGGACATTCAGAGACTTGTCCCGAAGCCACTCCTGCGTTGTCTTGGCTGTGTGCTTAGGGTCGATGTCCTGTTGGAAGGTGAACCTTCACCCCAGTCTAAGGTCCTGAGCGCTCTGGAGAAGGTTTTCATCAAGATCTCTCTGTACTTTGCTCCGTTCGTCTTTCCCTTGATCCTGACTAGTCTCCCAGTCTCTGCCGCTGAAAAACATCCCCACTGCATGATGCTGCCACCACCGTGCTTCACTGTAGGGATGGTGCCAGGTTTCCTCCAGACGTGACACTTGGCGTTCAGGCCAAAGAGTTCAATCTTGGTTTTATCAGACCAAAAAATCTTGTTTTGTCATGGTCTCTCAGACAGAGCTTGAGAGTATCTGCAGAGAAAAATGGGAGAAACTCCCCAAATACAGGTGTGCCAAGCTTATAGTCTTTAGGTGCCTCTGGGCAAACTCCAAGCAGGCTGTCAAATCATATCAAAATCTAATCAAATTGTATTGGTCACATAGACGTGATTAGCAGATGTTATTGCGGGTGGAGCAAAATGCTTGTGCTAGCTCCGACAAATTACACAACACATACCCAATGCACACAAACGTAAGTATGAATGAATTAAGACTATAAACATATGGACGGGCAATGTCAGTGCAGAACAAACTAAGATACAGTATAATAGTATAGAACACAGTATACATATGAGATGAGTAATGCCAGATATGTAAACATAATTAAAGTGACTAGTGTTCCATTCCTTAAAGTGGCTAGTGATTTCTAGTCTATGCTTGTAGGCAGCAGCCTCTAATGTGCTAGTGATGGCTGTTTAACAGTCTGATGGCCTTGAGATAGAAGCTGTTTTTCAGTCTCTCGGTCCCAGCTTTGATGCACCTGTACTGACCTCTGGATGATAGCGGGGTGAACAGGCAGTGGCTCGGGTGGTTGATGTCCTTGATGATCTTGTTGGCCTTCCTGTGACATTGGGTGATGTAGGGAGGGGGGTAGTTTGCCCCCGGTAATACGTTGGGCAGACCGTACCACCCTCTGGAGAGCCTTGCGGTTGCGGGCGGTGCAGTTGCCGTACCAGGCGGTGAAAGAGTCCGACAGGATGCTTTCAATTGTGCATCTATAAAAGTTTGTGAGGGTTTTAGGTGACATTTCTTTAGCCTCCTGAGGTTGAAGAGGCTCTGCTGCGTCACCTTCACCACACTGTATGTTTGGGTGGTCCATTTCAGTTTGTCAGTGATGTGTACGGCAAGGAACTTGAAGCATTCCACTGCGGTCCAGTCGATGTAGATGGGGGGGGGGGGGGGGTACACCCTCTGCTGTTTCCTGAAGTCCACAATCATCATCTTTGTTTTGTTGATGTTGAGTGAGAGGTTGTTTTTCAGGCACCACACTCCCAGAGCCCTCACCTCCTCTCTGTAGGCTGTCTCGTCATCGTTGGTAATCAAGCCTACTACTGTTGTCTCGTCTGCAAACTTGATGATTGAGTTGGAGGTGTGCTTGGCCACGCCGTCATGGGTGAACAGGGAGTACAGGAGGGGGCTGAGCACGCACCCTTGTAGGGAGTGGAGGTGATGTTTCCTACCTTCACCACCTGGGGGTGGGCTATCAGGAAGTCCAGGACCCAGTTGCACAGGGCAGGGTTCGAACCCAGGGCCTCAAGCTTGATGATGAGCTATAGTCCATAAACAGCATTCTGGGGGGACAAAATGGCGCCGTAGAGAGAACACTGTGTTTCAGCGAGCTCCCGTGGCATTCGTAAATTTATATTTTTACATTAATCTCCTAGCTTGAAAAAGTGGTAGAATTGGCTAAATAAGTTATCCTACAATGAGTCTTGACGGCTATTTCTCAAAAATCTCCGACAACATGCCCAACAGAACTACTAAGAACTCAACCAAAACCAACATCCCTGTAGATTTGCAGGAGGAGCTAGCTAACACCATTGCGGATCCAGGCACAATGGACCTGATGATTCAAAAGATGACTGATAACATTACTAAAGTGATCGATGTTAAGATAAGAACGGTCTTGGAAGCAATAGCAGGCCATTCAGCTGAACTACAGAGCGTTGTCAAACATGTTGATGAGGCGGAAGGAAGAATTGCTACAGTGGAAACTTCGACTACATCTATGGACACTAAGATAAAAGCACTCGAGAAACAGGTGCGCGAAATGGCGGAGCACATTGACGACTTGGATAATCGAGGACACAGATGCAATATTCGTGGGACTCCCGTAAAATTCTGAAGGGACACGTACAGTAAATTTTTTGGAAGAATAGAACCCTGACTACCTACAAATTGACACTAAGGCTGGTCGTGTGAAGCTGGACAGAGCCCATCGCTCTCAAGCACCGATAACCGGTCCCAACCAGCACCCACGGCCAGTGGTTATAAAGTTACACAACTTCACCGACAAGCAACTTCACCGACAAGCAGCGCGTCATGGATGCGGCTAGAAACATTGGTTCTGACGGTAGTCAACGTAAAGGTCCAAAGGTCTCATTCTTCAATGATTATTCCACAGCGGTTGTACGAAGACGCAAAGGGTTTGATGAGGCGAAGGCTCGACTCAAGAGAATGAAGATGGACTACGCACTGCTGTACCCGGCCACATTGAAGATTATGTTTAACGGATTGCCTAAAAAACAGTGGTGTGAGTTCTCACGTGCTCCGGTTCAATAATATTCGTATCTTTATTATTTTTCTTGCTAAAGTAACTGCCGCTATAGCTCAGGCTGAGATATGTGTGAATCTATATTGGTGCCCAGGCTTGGTTTTAGGTGGAAGAGCCTCAATCTTCTATTGATTTTCATTTCCATATATATAAAGAATGGGGCTATTGAGTGGCAATGCAGATTTAAGAGTCTACATTGGAAAGTTGAAATCCCCTGCATGTTAGCTAGTGGGAAAACCCCCTTTTGGATCTTTACATGTTTAATTTTTGGGTTTAGTATAGTTAGAGTTCAGGGTTCATATCGTTTGTTTATGCTCGGTGAGATAGAAGAGAGTTCAACACATGGAAAAAGGTACCACCCCACTTTTACAGTAGGATTCAGTCTGGACATTGAATGGTCAAAGTGCAATGGCAGGTAACAGACTGCGTGTATGTACATGGAACATTAGAGGGAGCCATAACCCCATTAAAAGGAAGAAGGTACTGTCTTTTTTGAAAATAGAAAATATTGATATTGCCCTGTTGCAAGAAACTCATTTGGATGATAAGGAGCATCTGAAATTACAACAAAGTCAAGTGTTTTTCTCATCATTTACATCCAGAAGTAGAGGTGCAGCAATTATTGTGAAAAAGAACTTACCACTTAAGGTCTTGAATTGTGTGAAAGATACATTTGGTCGCTTTGTTATAATTAATGGTACTTTACAAGGGCAGCACATTTCCAGAATGAAAATTTACTTCCCCCCTGCCCACCCCCCTGATTTCCTCACTAAGGTATTTCTAGACTTTTCAGAATTAAACTAAGACACTGCAGTGGTTGGAGGAGATTTTAATTGTTTGTTGAACCCCCTTATTGATAAGTTTCCCAGCGGTATAGCTTCACTCTCTCCTCGAGCTAAGTCACTTAAAGCTATTTGTGATGATCTGGGGTATGCTGATGTTTGGAGAACTTTTCACCACTCCAACAGAGAGTTCACTTTTTTCTCTGCACCTCATGGATGTCAGACTAGAATAGATTACTTTTTTATGCCCAGGATGTCTTTGCAGTCTGTTTTATCCGCTAGGATAGGAAGCATAGTCATATCTGATCATGCGGAGGTGATCCTGGACATAAAACTCAACGGGGCATTCAATCTGTCAAGACATTGGAGGTTGAATATAACCATCCTTAAAGAACATACATTCACAACATATTTTATTACAGAGTTTAAAGCATTTTTCTCTATTAACTCTCAATCAACAGATAACCCCTCGCTCCTTTGGAAAACCTGTAAAGCATACGACAGGGGTCTGATTATGTCATACACAGCCTCTAAGAGGCGGAAAAAGTGTGAAAAGCAAAAAACGTTAGAGGGTGAATTAGGAACTGAAGAGAAGGACTATATTAAAACTCCCACTCCTGCCCTATTAAAGGAAATATCAGTTCTTAGATCAACGTTGGACTCTCTCCTAACACAGGACGCTGAAAAGAAAATGAGATTTGTCAGGCAAAAGCTATATGAACATGGCGATAAGCCAGGAAAGTACTTGGCGTACCTAGCTAAAAAGAGAGCTGATATTGAGCTACTATTACTGAGTCTGATGGCAATCATTTATATGAAAATAAATTGATAAATTACTAATTTAAGAAATTTTATTCAAATCTTTATGCCTCAGAACTGCCAAATGATGCACCCAAATGAATGGAGAACTTATTTTCTAAGATTGAGCTCCCTACTATCTCCGAAGAACAGAGGTCTCTCCTTAATGCCCCTATTACAGAGGAAGAGATAATGTTCGCAATTAAGAATCTGCAAAATGGTAAGGACCAGACGGATTTTGTAGTGAGTTCTATAAAGAGTTCCATGGCCTGATCCTTGAGCCATTGTGTGATATGTTTAACCACTCATTTTCAAATGACCAGCTCCCTCAAACGCTGAGAGAAGCCAACATATCACTTATTCTCAAAAAGGGAAAATGTCCTTGTTCTTGAGTCTTGTTCCTCGTACAGACCAATTTCCCTTCTGAATGTGGATAGAAAATTGCTTTCTAAAATTCTAGCCACAAGATTAGAGGACTCACTGCCACTAATTGTGAAAGGAGACCAAACTGGCTTCACTCGTTATGGAACCATAGGCCGAGGCCATCAGGGTAACGCCTGCTATACAGGGGCTGCTCATTGGTGATGTTCACCATAAAATAAGCTTGTATGCTGATGATGTCCTGATATTCATCTCTAGTCCCGAGACTTCAACTACATCTCTTATTAATATTATTGAATTATTCAGCGAATTCTCAGGCTACAAGCTTAACTAAATCAGAGTGTCATGTTTTGTCTTTGATTTTCATGTCTTGTCCCTGTGCTTCCCTCTGCTGGTCTTATTAGGTTCTTTCCCTCTTTCTATTCCTCTCTCTCCTCCTCCCTCTCTCCCTCCCCCGCTCTCTCTCTCTATCGTTCCGTTCCTGCTCCCAGCTGTTTCTCTTTCTCCTAACGACCTCATTTACTCTTTCACACCTGTCCCCTATTTTGCCCTCTGATTTGAGTCCCTATTTCTCCCTCTGTTTTCCGCTTCTGTCTTTGTCGGATTCTTGTTTGAGGTTAGCTGCTCTGTGTCCTTGTTCCGCCCTGTTGTGTTTTTGCATTTGTCAGAAGCTGCGTGTGAGCAGGTGTCTATGTCAGCTACGGTCTGTGCCTTCCTGAAGCAACCTGCAGTCTGTGGTCGCGTCTCCAGTCGATCCTCTCTACTGACAAGAGGTTTTCAGTTTCCTGTTTTGGATTACCTTTGATAATATCCAGGAACATCATTGTTTGTTTAAGACTGGAATAAAGACTCTGTTTCTATTACGTCGCTTTTGGGTCCTCCTTCATCAGCATAACACAGAGGCTATGCCACTTGGTAACCTTCACTCTGTACCTAATACTTCTCCCCCGTTCCCTTTTAAATGGTCTCCCTCAGGTTTTACATATCTGGGTATATTTGTAACTCCTAAATTCCAGCAAATGTACAAAGCCAATTTTGTTCCCTTGTTTGATACAATAAGACAGGATCTGGGATCTGAACTCTCTCCCGATTTCCTGGTTGGGTAGAATATCCCTCTTGAAAATGAACATTTTACCTAGACTACTTTACCCAATCCAAATGATCCCAGTATTACTCTCCAATAAGGTAATAAAGGATGTAAATGGATGGCTAAGTTCCTTTTATATGGAGTAAACGCAGACTCGCTCTGAGACTTGGAGTAGTTGTTCCCCTTGCTCTGCATGGGTAACGCTGCTTTGAGGGTGGCTGTCGTCGATGTGTTCCTGGTACGAGCCCAGGTAGGAGCGAGGATAGGGACGGAAGCTATACTGTTACATTGGCAATACTAACGTGCCTATAAGAACATCCAATAGTCAAAGGTATATGAAATACAAATCGTATAGAGAGAAATAGTCCTATAATTCCTATAATAACTACAACCTAAAACTTCTTACCTGGGAATATTGAAGACTCATGTTAAAAGGAACCACCAGCTTTCATATGTTCTCATGTTCTGAGCAAGGAACTTAAACGTTAGCTTTTTTACACGGCACATATTGCACTTTTACTTTCTTCTCCAACACTTTGTTTTTGCATTATTTAAACCAAATTGAACATGTTTCGTTATTTATTTGAGGCTGAATTTATTTTATTGAATTAAAATAAGTGGTCATTCAGTATTGTTGTAATTGTCATTATCACAAATAAATAGTAAAAAAAATCGGCCAATTAATCGGTATCGGCTTTTTTTGTTCATCAAATAATCGGTATCGGCGTTGAAAAATCATAATCGGTCGACCTCTAGTCAGAATAATAGTAGAGAGAATGATTTATTTCAGCTTTTATTTCTTTCATCACGTTCCCAGTGGGTCAGAAGTTTACGTACACTCAATTAGTATTTGGTAGCATTGCCTTTAAATTGTTTAACCTGTTTGGGCTGCACGCTGAATATTGAAAAAACTGGAAAATGTGTGCACATTTTCAAACGGCCTCCTAAGAAACTTTTTATTTTCCAATATGCATATATTTACTACTGTTGGATAGATAACAGTCTGTAGTTTCTAAAAAGGTTTGAATTGTTTCTCTAAGTCGAACAGAAATATTTTTACAGCCATTTTCCCAGCCGAATTGAGTTTCCCAAAATGCGATGTGTCTCTTTAAGACCTTCTCTATAAAAGGCCATTTGACTTGGGACCATTTTAACACGTCAGAGGCGTTCGTCAGACTGTAATGCGGAAGTGAGAATTGAAAGGAGTCGAATATCTCGTCGCTGGACTGAATAACAGAACTTCTTGTGAGACCTGCGCAGTTAAAATAAAAATCCGGGCGCGAAGGATAATTTGATCTCGGCTTCTGGAACAAGGTAGATAACGTTGAATATGATGCCTGACTACGATATTATTTGCTACATGTCACAAAATCATCCTAAAGTAGGTTTTTTCAATATACTTTAATTATATTATTGCAATTTATTCTGGACTTTAGATGTGAAACGACGGAAGAATTTTTTGAAGAAACGCTTTCTGGCGCAGCAATGCTACCGTGCTAGCTAACCAAAGAGGGAAATCATTCGTTCTGGAACCCAACTAAAGACTCTACTGGACATTGGACCCCGTTACAACATTCTGATGGAGTACCAAGAAAGATAAGACCCAATTTGGGATGCTTTTTCATATATATGTCGAACTGTTGAATGCTAACTCTGCTAACTATGCTAGGCTAGCGCTTGACTAGAATCAATGCTGCCTTATGCTAGCTTATGATGTTAGCTAATATAACGATATATTGTGTTTTCGCTGTAAAACACTTAGAAAATCGGAAATGTTGTCTGTATTCAC
Source organism: Salvelinus fontinalis (assembly GCF_029448725.1). Lineage (NCBI taxonomy): Eukaryota > Metazoa > Chordata > Actinopteri > Salmoniformes > Salmonidae > Salvelinus > Salvelinus fontinalis. The sequence goes on from NC_074665.1 coordinate 36,747,913, forward strand.
ACGATATCTGTCTTTCATTAGTTATCCACCATATGTTTTTCTGAAATGTTTTATGAGGTGTAATTAGTAGCCGACGTTGGTGTATGTATTTTCTCTGGCTACTCCCGGCTGGATTCAGACTGTAGCTATGTATTAGCATTTTTGGGTAGCATCAATGTAAAACAGATTTATAGCTAAAATATGCACTTTTTATGAACAAAACATAGATTTATTGTGTAACATGTTATATGACTGTCATCTGAGGTCGTTTTTTCTGGGCTCTTTAGGTTGGTTTTAGTTTATTTCGGTTGGTTGTGCATGCTACTTCAATCATAATTCATACTTCATAATCATAATTCATACGTGTCTGTCCACTTTTGTATTTGGTGGTGAGCTAACATAAATATATGTGGTGTTTTCTCTGTAAAACATTTAAAAAATCGGACATGTTGGCTGGATTGACAAGATGTTTATCTTTCAAATGCTGTATTGGACTTGTTAATGTGTAAAAGTTAAATATTTTTAAAAAATAGATTTTGAATTTCGCGCTCTGCAGGGGTGTCATTTTCGGTCCGAGGTCGGGCTTGCACCCCAAACAGGTTAACTTGGGTCAAACGTGTTGGGTAGCCTTCCACAAGCTTCCCACAATAAGTTAGGTGAATTTTGGCCCATTCCTCCTGACAGAGCTGGTGTAACTGAGTCAGGTTTGTAGGCCTCCTTGCTCACACACGTTTTTTCAGTTCTGCCCACAAATGTTCTGTAGGATTGAGGTAAAGGCTTTGTGATGGCCACTCCAAAACCTTGACTTTGTTGTCCTTAAGCCATTTTGCCACAACTTTGGGAGTATGCTTGGGGTCATTGTCCATTTGGAAGACCCATTTGCAACCAAGCTTTAACTTCCTGACTGATGTCTTGAGATGTTGCTTCAATATATCCACATCATTTTCCTACCGCATGATGACATCTATTTTGTGAATTGCACCAGTCCATATATATATATACACTGCTCAAAAAAATAAAGGAGGCGCTACCAGGAGACAGGCCAGTACATCTGTGGCCTGCTGGAGGTCATTTTGCAGGGCTCTGGCAGTGCTCCTCCTTGCACAAAGGCGGAGGTAGCGGTCCTGCTGCTGGGTTGTTGCCCTCCTACGGTCTCCTCCACGTCTCCTGATGTACTGGCCTTTCTCCTGGTAGCGCCTCCAAGCTCTGGACACTACGCTGACAGACACAGCAAACCTTCTTGCCACAGCTCGCATTGATGTGCCATCCTGGATGAGCTGCACTACCTGAGCCACTTGTGTGGGTTGTAGACTCCGTCTCATGCTACCACTAGAGTGAAAGCACCGCCAGCATTCAAAAGTGACCAAAACATCCGCCAGGAAGCATAGGAACTGAGAAGTGGTCTGTGGTCACCAGCTGCAGAACCACTCCTTTATTGGGGGTGTCTTGCTAATTGCCTATAATTTCCACCTTTTGTCTATTCCATTTGCACAACAGCATGTGAAATTTATTGTCAATCAGTGTTGCTTCCTAAGTGGACAGTTTGATTTCACAGAAGTGTGATTGACTTGGAGTTACATTGTGTTGTTTAAGTGTTCCCTTTATTTTTTTGAGCAGTGTTTATATATGTGTATGTATGTGTGTATATATGTATGTATATATACAGTCGTGGCCAAAGGTTTTGACGATGACAGTTTGTATGGCGGCAATTTGCATATACTCCATAATGTTATGAAGAGTGATCAGATGAATTGCAATTAATTCCAAAGTCCCTCTTTGCCATGCAAATGAACTGAATCCCCCCAAAACATTTCTGCTGCATTTCAGCCCTGCCACAAAAGGATCAGCTGACATCATGTCAGTGATTCTCTCGTTAACACAGGTGTGAGTGTTGACGAGGACAAGGCTGGAGATCACTCTGTCATGCTGATTGAGTTCGAATAACAGACTGTAAGTTTGAAACGGAGGGTGGTGCTTGGAATCATTGTTCTTCATCTGTGAACCATGGTTACCTGCAAGGAAACAAGTGCCTTCATCATTGCTTTGCACAAAAAGGGCTTCACAGGCAAGGATATTGCTGCCAGTAAGATTGCACCTAAATCAACCATTTATCGGATCATCAAGAACTTCAAGGAGAGCGGTTCAATTGTTGTGAAGAAGGCTTCAGGGCACCCAAGAAAGTCCAGCAAGCGCAAGTACCGTCTCCTAAAGTTGATTCAGCTGCGGGATCGGGGCACCAGCAGTACAGAGCTTGCTCAGGAATGGCAGCAGGCAGGTGTGAGTGCATCTGCACGCACAGTGAGGCGGAGACTTTTGGAGGATGGCCTGGTGTCGAGAAGGGCAGCAAAGAAGCCACTTCTCCCCAGGACAAACATCAGGGACAGACTGATATTCTGCAAAAGGTTCAGGGATTGGACTGCTGAGGACTGGGGTAAAGTCATTTTCTCTGATGAATCCCCTTTCCGATTGTTTGGGGCACTCACAATTTTGCCTAAGAACACAGACATGAATAAAGAATGGTACCAACACATCCTTCGAGAGCAACTTCTCCCATCCATCCAGGAACAGTTTGGTGACAAACAATGCCATTTCCAGCATGATGGATCACCTTGCCATAAGGCAAACGTGATAACTAAGTGGCTCGGGGAACAAAACATCGATATTCTGGGTCCATGGCCAGGAAACTCCCCAGACCTTAATCCCATTGGGAACTTGTGGTCAATCCTCAAGAGACGGGTGGACAAACAAAATCCCACAAATTCTGACAAACTCCAAGCATTGGTTTTGCAAGAATGGGCTGCCATCAGTCAAGAAGTGGCCCAGAAGTTAATTGACAGCATGCCAGGGCAGATTGCAGAGGTCTTGAAAAAGAAGGGTCAACACTGCAAATATTGACTCTTTGCATCAACTTCATGTAATTGTCAATAAAAGCCTTTGACAGTTATGAAATGCTTGTAATTATACTTCGGTATTCCATAGTAACATCTGACAAAAATATCTAAATACACTGAAGCAGCAAACTTTGTGGAAATTAATATTTGTGTGATTCTCAAAACTTTTGGCCACGACTGTATATAACATTTTTCTATTGAACATTGTTTCTATTGAACATGCCATACAAATAAAGGCATTTTAATTAATTATATGTGGAGTGCCTTGGTCCTCCTTTTTGATGACCAATTCACCCCTTTTACCAAAGAGTACCTTCTGTCTACCAAAATGTACTATTGTGTACCTTAGTAGCGCTTCCTTTCCTCCTCTTTCTACTTGCTCAGCATATGTGGGAACTTCTTCAAGACTTTTGGGAAAGCATTCCAGGTGAAGCTGGTTGAGAGAATTCCAAGCGTGTGCAAAGCTGTCATCAAGGCAAAGGGTGGGTACTTTGAAGTAAATAAAAATGAATGAGTAGGTGTGTCCAATCTTTTGACTATTACTGTTAAAATGTTTTTAATAAACCAAAAAATAATTAGGATGTACACTATATGACCAAAGATATGTGGACAACTGCTCGTTGAACATTCCAAAATCATGGGTATTAATATGGAGATCGTCCCCCATTTTGCTGCTATAACAGCCTCCACTCTTCTGATTGAAGAGGCTTTCCACTAGATGTTGAAACATTGCTGCTGGGACTTGCTTTCCATTCAGCCACAAGAGCAGTAGTGAGGTCGGGCACTGGTGTTGGGCAATTGTGCCTGGCTCGCAGTCGGCGTTCCAATTCACCCCAAAGGTGTTCAATGGGGTTGAGGTCAGGGCTCTGGGCAGGCCAGTCAAATTCTTCCATACCGATCTCTACAAAACATTTCTGTATGGACGTTGCTCCAGTAGGAAAGGGTCTTCCCTAAACTTCCCTACGTTGGAAGCACAGAATTGTCTAGAATGTCATTGTATGCTGTAGCGTTAAGATTTCCTTTCACTAGAACTAAGGGGTCTAGGCCGAACCATGAAAAACAGCCCCAGACATTATTCCTCCTCCACCAAACTGCATTCGGGCAGGTAACGTTGTCCTGGCGTCCGCCAAACTCAGATTCGTCCGTTGGACTGCCAGGTGGTGAAGCGTGATTCACCACTCCAGAGAACCCGTTTCCACTGCTCCAGAGTCCAATGGCGGCAAGCTTTACACAACTGCAGCCGACGCTTGGCATTGTGCATGGTGATGGCTTGTATGTAGTTGCTCGGCCATGGAAACCCATTTCATGAAGCTCTCGACAAACAGTTTTTGTGCTGATGTTGCTTCCATAGGCAGTTTGGAACTCAGTAGTGAGTGTTGCAACTGAGGACAGAGGATTTTTACGCGCTTCAGCACTCGGCGGTCCCGTTCTGTGAGCACTTAGCTGCTGAGCCGTTGTTGCTCCTAGACGTTTCCACTTCACAATAACAGCACTTAGAGTTGACCCGGGCAGCTCTAACATGGCAGAAATTTGACAAACTGACTTTTTTGAAAGGTGGGAGCCTATGACGGTACCACTTGAAAGTCACTGAGCTCTTCAGTAAGACCATTCTACTGCCAATGTTTGTCTTTGGAGATTGCATAGCTATGTGCTCGATTAAATACACCTGTCAGCAACTGGTGTGGCTGAAATGGCCATATCCACATACCTTTGTATATATAGTGTAGCAGTGACCTTTCTATTTTAATAGAAGAAAAACTTTTCTGGACCTGCTGCTGGGTGTAAACGCATATCATTGCATATAATTTATAGTAATGAGGAAAGCAGCCTCTTTCCTAGCATAGTCCCAGATCAGTTTGTGCGGTCTGGCCAACGTCACGCAAATTACCATAGGAATTGGGAAAACGGGCCAAACAGATCTGGAACCGGGCTCTCTCTTCCCATCCATAATGATTTCTTAGTGTCTTCCGAAGAGGAGCAGTGCTGACAGCTGACAGGGAAATACAACAATGCCAATCACACTGTGGTTCTCAATAACTTTTAAAAATAGACAATTGTTTCACTGCTTGGGTTTGTTTGTTACACAGGATGCACTCTCTTTTGTGTTTGATTTGTGAAGGTATACAGGACTTGTATTTCTTTGTCTGGGCAAGATTCTAGCAGTATTATTATTGCAAAATCTGATGCCAACTTATTTTGTTTCCTTTCCTGTTATGTATCACCTTAGACCAATCACTGTAGATCTTTGATTTAAAAAATCTTTACTGCATTTAATCGTTAAAACCTCCATTGCTGCTTAACATGGAGTGGAATTGGGTATGTTTTTTTAATTGGTTTGATGACCAGTATGATTTCTTCAGTGATTAGTGCAATGCTATTTAAATGTAAGAAATTGCATGCTCATTCCTCATCGTGCCTCTCGATGCTTATGATCAGTGTCGAAGGTGACTATCGCTGATGGGTGGGTTATTTTCTACAGTTTCTCTCATGCACATCACATCTTTACTCGCATCTGCCATTTCTGCTGTATGCCTGCTACTTTTCGGTGTGTATTATAAATCATACAGGACATTATGGCTAACATTTTCCGTCCCCAATAAAGAGCGCTTTCATCAGGTTGTTTGGTTGTTATTGCTGAATCATATTATGTGGGATTATGGACAAAATACATTCAAAAGGTTTAATTCGGTTTTTATTACAAACGTTTTGGACATATACTATTACATTTAGATTCAAAAGTACTAAAACAAACCATTTATATTTTGCCATGACTGAGTGGACTGCACATTCCATTTATTCATAATCCCCTTTAAAATGCACTATTCTTATGTTTTTAAGAACCATTGGAGGGACCTGAGTATCTGATATAACAAGTGTGTCAACTTCTAACGCACAAGAGACTTTGGACGGGTTTCAATCCAAAACCACGCTATTGCATTTCATTATTTTCTCCAATTGAGCCAACATCTGCAGCATTTACCTTGAATGCGATCTCTGCAAACACCGTAAGTGCCTGTAAAATACAGTCTACAAACTCGACCGGATCGGATCCTAGTCTTTGCAACTTCATGAAAATCAAATCAAAGCATTGCATGACCCTGCTCAACAGATCTTGTCAGCCCAGTGAATAAACAATAAAAAACGGACTTCATCAAGGCTCCATTGACTGATGAAACAAATTTGTGGGATGGGAGAAAAACATGACAGTTTCAATATACAGTATAAGGTAAGGGCCAAGGATCTTGTGATGGTTTGCAGAATAAAGATGTTTAAATTCCCTTTATGTAAACATAAACCCACACTTATGAAAGAGGCATTGTGTTATAAAAAAATAAAATGGTGTTTTCACTACACCCAATCCACCATACTTTCTCCAAATAAATACTATGAAGTGATGGATATAACCGCTTTCTTTAATACTTGTTTGGGGTTGACAGTAAATGTATACTTTTATGAAGTACTCTTTAAAACATTTTTCCTCAACACAGTTAAACAAATACAAGTAAATACCAGTATAGTTTGTGTACACTCCTATGTTTGACGAGCCAGTGTCCACATCTCATTCCAACATCATGGGCATTAATATGGAGTTGGTCCCCCCTTTGATGCTATAACAGCCTCCACTCTTCTGGGAAGGCTTTCCAATAGATGATTTAGCATTGATGCAGGGACTTACTTCCATTCAGCCATAAGAGCATTAGTGAGTTCGGGCACTGTTGTTGGGCGATTATGCCCACAGTCGGCGTTCAAATTCATCCCAAGGTGTCCAATTTGGGTTGAGGTCAGGGCTCTGTTCAGGCCAGTCAAGTTTTTCAACACCTATCTTGACCTTGATTTGTCCACAAGGGGCATTGTTATGCCTTCCTCAAACTGTTTCCACAAAGTTGGAAGCACAGAATTGTCTAGAATGTCATTGGCTATAGCGTTAAGATTTCGCTTCACTGGAATTAAGGGGCCTAGCCCGAACCATGAAAAACAGCCCCAGACTATTCCTCCTCCACCAAACTTCACAGTTGGCACTATACAATCGGGCAGGTAGAGTTCTCCTGGCATCCGCCAAACCCAGATTAGTCTGTTGGACTGCCAGATGTTGAAACGTGATTCATCACTCCAGGGAACGCGTTTCCACTGCTCCAGTCCATTGGCGGCGAGCTTTACACCACGCCAGTCAATGCTCAGCATTGCGCATGGTGATCTTAGGCTGCTCGGCCATGGAAACCCATTTTATGAAGCTCCCGACGAACCGTTCTTGTGCTGAGGCAGTTTGGAACTCGGTAGTGAGTGTTGCAACTGAGAACAGATGATTTTTATGCGCTACACGCTTCAGCACTCGGAGGTCCCATTCTGTGAGCTTCTGTGGCCTACCACTTAGCAACGGAGCCGTTGTTGCTCCTATAGTTTTCCACCTCACAATAACAGCACTTACAATTGACCGGGCAGCTCTAGCAGGGCAGATGAATTGACTTGTAAAGGTGGCATCCTATGATGGTGCCACATTGAAAGTCACTGAGCTATTCAATGCGGGCCATTCTACTGTCAATGTTTGTCTATGGAGATTTCATGGCTGTGTTCTCGATTTAATACGCCTGTCAGCAATGGGTGTGTCGGAAATAGTAGAATCCACTAATTTGAAGGGATGTCCACCTACTTTTGGCTATGAAATGTAAATGGTCCAGAGGCAATGCAATGACAGATTGATTGATTAACCATGTTACTGTATAAGCAGACCTGGGTCCAAACACTATTTGAAGTCATTTCAAATACTTAAGTTGTGCTTGAGGGAGCTTGCCTGTTGCGATGGAACCAATAGAAACGTCCCAAAAGTGCAAAGCACACCCACCTAGCACTCCAGACAGGCTAACGCAAATGCTTAAAGTATTTGAAAGATACTATGTATAATACCTGAACCCAGGTATGGTTAAAAGGACACTAACAGACCCATCATACAGTAGTGACACCTATAGAACGTGGATAGACCCTTTTTATTTCAGTTTATGAGAATAGCAGAAAACCATTGAAAATGTCAGCGTTTTATCTTGGCATTATGTCTAACTCTTAAACAGCACAGGAGTAGAGGTGGTCACAGGTCCGTGTGGGCCCAATATACCAGAGCCCCGCCCCGGGCCCTATTGGGTTCGGGTCTGAAATTCTAACTTGTCCCTCTGGTCCTGTTTAATTGTTATCGGGTCTCGGGTCTATGTAACGACAGCTGATAGATCCGACCACTGCTCTGCATAGCCTATAGCAATGGTTCCCAACCAGGGGTACAAGGACTCCTGGGGGTACTTGGCCAAGCCACAGGGGGTACTTGAAAAGACTCACGAGACCATATGCTTACTGGTAAAATGCACATGGGGTACTTCAGTGGTACTCCGGTCGGGTCTAGGTCGAGTTGTCCTCTCGTCCATTCGGGTTCAGTCTGATTGTTCTCGTATCCGGGTCCCCATTTATTTTAATTATCGGGTCCATTCTGATTGCCCTCGGGTCCGGGTCTAACTTTTTGGACCTGTGAATACCTCTACACAGGAGCTTGCCAGTGTCCTGCTCACATCTGCCCTGATTAGAGAACATAACAGTAGCTTTCAGTAGCCTACATGGCCATACAGGCACCAGTAGACCCAGTCCTTCAGCAAGGCAAGGGGTCATTGTGGATCACTCTAGAAAGAATTCGTCACTAGGGAAAATGCACTTCTCCACCACTATCATTGTCAGTTTGGCACAAGCTGGTTTGTATTTCACAACGCAGGATCATTACATTATCCAACTAGCTCATTTATATTATACATTTTTATCATGCCCGGTTCAAGTTTATCCTACTCAATATTCATGTTTATACTTTAAGATTCATAAATTTATGTAAAAATAGTTATTGAAATCAAAATACTACTCATTACAGATCAAGTAGGAAGTCCAGTAAGTGGCTGTTTCAGACTTTTATTTAGTAAGGTTTAGCCAACTCGTTAATCCTGCTTTAAGAAATACCCCTCAGATGTCAAAATGGAAAACGTCAACAAATCTCCAGCGTCTTTGCACTGACTTGAAAAGAGTAGATTGTCCTGGATGTCAATTCCCATCCGCATATATAAATCAACATAATATGCACGAATATTACATTAATTTACATACATAGTGTGTAAATAATTTATTTATATGCAAATTAGTTGCATATATATATATATATACACACAAAACAACTAAATAGAAAACAACTACATGCCATCGCACAAACAGGCTAAAAATACAATTTGATTCAATTTAAAAAATAATTATGTACATTTCCAAATGTCTTTAATCTCAATGTCCTGCATTCCCCACCCATTTATAAATCTCACTCTTGCAACCCCACACACAAACGCACAAACATTCAGACAATTAATGTATCTTTGGCTGACGTGTGAAGCTGCAGCACCTGCATCGTGTTCACATGGCAATTACTTACAGATCTTCCAAAAAAAGATAAACAAAAAGAAAAAACACCCAATAGAAAAGGGGATGTAGTGAAACCTCAATTCCTTCCTATGCTTTAGTGAATGAATACATATGTTTTTTCAAACATTTACTAACATACAAGGGTTAACAACACACACCCTTCCGTGCGTGTGTACAGTGCTTTCGGAACGTATTCAGACCCCTTGACTTTTTCCACATTTTGTTACATTACAGCCTAATTCTAAAATTAATAAAATAAACATTTTCCATCAATCTATAAACAATACCCCATAATGACAAAGCGAAAACAGTTTTTATGAATTTTTAGCTCATAAAAAAACAAAACTGAAATACCTTATTTACCTAAATATGCAGACCCTTTGCTATGAGACATGAAATTGAGCTCAGGTGCATCCTGTTAACATTGATCATCCTTGAGATGTTTCTACAACTTGGAGACCACCTGTGGTAAATTAATTTGATTGGACATGATTTGTAAAGGCACACACCTGTCTATATAAGGTCCCACAGTTGACAGTAAATTATCAGAACAAAAACCAAGCCATGAGCTCGAAGAAGAGCTCTGTAGAGCTCTGAGACAGGATCTGGGGACCTTTTTTGGCACAGATCTGGGGAAGGGTACCAAAAAATGTTGCCCCATTGAAGGTCCCCAAAAATACAGTGGCCTCCATCACTCTTAAATTGAAGAAGTTTGGAAGCACCAAGACTCTTCCTAGAGCTGGCCACCCAGTCGAACTGAACAATTAGGGGAGAAGGGCCATTGTCAGCGAGGTGAACAAGAACCCAATGGTCACTGACAGAGCTCCAGAGTTCCTCTGTGGAGATGGGAGAACCTTCCAGAAGGACAACCATCTCTGCAGCACTCCACCAATCAGGCCTTTATGGTAGAATGGCCAAACTGAAATCACTCCTCAGTAAAAGGAACATGACAGCCCACTTGGAGTTTGCCAAATGGCACCCAAAGGACTCAGACCATGAGAAACAAGATTCTCTGGTCTGATGAAACCAAGATTGAACTATTTGGCTTGAATGCCAAGTATCACCTCTGGAGGAAACCTGGCACCATCCCTACGGTGAAGCATGGTGGTGGCAGCATCATGCAGTGGGGATGTTTTTCAGCGGCAGAGACTGGGAGACTAGTCAGGATCGAGGCAAAGATAAACTTAGAAAAGTACAGAGAGATTGTTGATCAAAACCTGCTCCAGAGTGTTCAGGACATCAGACTGCGGTGAAAGTTCACCTTCCAACAGGACAACGACCCAAAGCACACAGCCAAGACAACGCAAGAGTGGCTTCGGGACAAGTCTCTGAATGTCCTTGAGTGGCCCAGCCAGAGCACGGACTTGAACCCAATCGAACATCTCTGGAGAGACCTGAAAATAGCTGTGACAGAGGTTGGATGGGGAGAATGGGAGGATCATGAGAGGATCTGTGGGGAAGAATGGGAGATACTCTCCAAATACAGGTGTGCCAAGCTTGTAGTGTCATACCCAGGAAGACTCGAGGCTGTAATTACTGCCAAAGATGCTTCAACAAAGTACTGAGTAAAGGTTCTGAATACTTACACTACCGTACAAAAGTTTGGAGTTACTGAGAAATGTCCTTGTTTTTGAAAGAAAAGCTACTTTTTTGTCCATTAAAATAACATAACATTTATCAGAAATACAGTGTAGAAATTGTTAATGTTGTAAATGACTATTGTAGCTGGAAACAGATGATTTTGTATTGAATATGGAATATCTACATAGCTCGTACAAAGGCCCATTATCAGCAAACATCACTCCTGTGTTCCAATGGCACATTGTGTTAGCTAATCCAAGTTTATCATTTTAAAAAGCTAATTGATCATTAGAAAACCCTTTTGCAATTATGTTAGCACAGCTGAAACTGTTGTCCTGATTAAAGAAGCAATAAAACTTGCCTTCTTTAGACTAGTTGAGTATCTGGAGCATCAGCATTTGTGGGTTCGATTACAGGCTCAAAATGGACAGAAAACAAAGAACTTTCTTCTGAAACTCGTCAGTCTGTTCTTGTTCTGAGAAATTAAGGCTATTCCATGCGAGAAATCGCCAAGAAACTGAAGATCTCGTACAACGCTGTGAACTACTCCCTTCACAGTACAGCGCAAACTGGCTCTAACCAGAATAGAAAGAGGAGTGGGAGGCCCCAGTGCACAACTGAGCAAGAGGACAAGTATATTAGAGTGTCTAGTTTTAGAAACAGACACCTCACAAGTCCTCAACTGGCAGCTTTATTAAATAGTACCCGCAAACACCAGTCTCAATGTCAACAGTGAAGAGGCGACTCCGGGATGCTGGCCTTCTAGGCAGAGTTGTAAAGAAAAAGCCAACTCTCAGACTGGCCAATAAAAATAAAATATTAATAATGGGCAAAAGAGCACACAGACACTGGACAGAGGAAGACTGGAAAAAAGTGTTATGGACAGACGAATCTAAGTTTGAGGTGTTCGGATCACAGAGAACATTCGTGAGATGCAGAAAAAATGAAAAGATGCTGGAGGACTGCTTGACGCCATCTGTCAAGAATCGTGGGGGCAATGTGATGGTCTGGGGGTGCTTTGGTGGTGGTAAAGTAGGAGATTTGTACAGGGTAAAAGGGATCTTGAAGAAGGAAGGCTATCACTCCATTTTGCAACGCCATGCCATACCCTGTGTACTGCGCTTAATTGGAGCCAATTTCCTCCTACAACAGGACAATGACCCAAAGCACAGCTCCAAACCATGCAAGACTATTTAGGGAGAAGCAGTCAGCTGGTATTCTGTCTATAATGGAGTGGCAAGCACAGTCACCGGATCGCAACCATATTGAGATGTTGTGGGAGCAGCTTGACAGTATGGTACGTAAGATGTGCCCAATCAAGCCAATCCAATTTGTGGGAGGTGCTTCAGGAAGCATGAGGTGAAATCTCTTCAGATCACCTCAACAAATTGACAACTAGAATGCCAAAGGTCTGCAAGGCTGTAATTGCTGCAAAATGATTCTTTGATGAAAGCAAAGTTTGAAGGACACAATTAAAAATCATTATTTATAACCGTGTCAACGTCTTGACTATATTTCCTATTCATTTTTCAACTCATTTCATGTATGTTTTCATGGAAAACAAGGAAATTACAAAGTGACCCCAAACTTTTGATATTTCAGTTTTCAATTTGTAATAAATGTGTAAACATTTCTAAAATTCTGTTTTTGCTTTGTCATTGTGGGCTATTGTGTGTAGACTGAAGAGAAAAACAACAATTTAATCAATTTTAGAATAAGGCTGTAACGTATCAAAATGTGGAACAAGGGGGTCTGAATACTTTCCGAATGGACTGTTTACTTACAGTATTGTACTGTAAAGTGACAGAGGTGTAAAATGAAGTGCTAAGGCATCAATAAATAGAGAGTCTTTGTCTATTTGGCCAGTTTTCATGCGTTTGTCTGTCAGTCGTTCTTAGCGCTCTGTGTGGTATCCAGGTTGACCATCTGCAGCTCTGTCAGGTTACTGCTGCTGTGCCTCGACTTCTGACTAATCACCATCTGCAACACAACACATCAACGTCAGCATGCGCCACTGAAGACCTCTACGCTCAGCACAGTTCCACTTTGCATGCTTTAATTTGTGATTGTTGAGTAGACTTCTGTCACACAATACTACTGCCTAACAAGATTAGGGTCAATTTCATTTCAATTCCATTCCTGTAAATTCATGAATTAAACCAAATTCAAATTACAATTTTTCCTTATTGAAAAGCATTGATACCACCCGCACACACGCCTGCACACATACACTGTTTTTTTGCTGCTGTATTTGTGCTGTTGCCAGTTTCTTCGGTCTGTGTTGTCCGTTTTGTCTAACATTGTTGTTGTTTTTCAGTCCCTTTTGCCTCTTGCCTTCACTAATAAATACGAATTTGATCTTAATTCACTTAAGAGAATATCCTGAATTGACTGGAATTGAAATGGAATAGACTCCAACCCTGCTTGCTGCATAAGGACCAAATTATTGACATGAAATTTACTAACTTAAATAATCTCTTTTAGATAAGAAAGCCTTTTCTAAAAGCATCACTTTGCACAAGTTTGGTCATTTGTGTTGTTACAGTGTCACTATTGTACTCTAACTAGGGCTCTTGAAACACAATGGCTTCTATTCTGTTCCTAAACATTAGTCATTCACAAACAAAAACAATCTCAATCTTGCATGACTTTCTCAATTATAGTAACAAAACAAGTCTTCCAAATAACATATGGTTTTGCTTGTGTCACACGTGTTGTCCAAATGTCATAGGACTATATCATCCACATACAGTAACAGTACAGGAGGCAGGCAAAACCCTATCCCTCCACAGTGAGAAGACAGTGCTCTGTCCGGATGCATTGGTGCAGGTCAGTGGCATGCTGGTTGCAGATAGAATATGAGTTTCACTTGTAAAATGTAGGTCTTGCCGTACTGGGTGTAGCTGCACTGCCGAGACTGGGATCTGCATGGTGCCCGAGGGTGCCGTAAGGAATACCTGAGGGACAGCACCTAGCCAGAGAGAGACGGACACAAACAACATGAAGAACACAGCACTCATCTAAACTAACATTTTATCACTGAATATATACAGACACTATGTGCATGGTGTGTAAGGTATACCACCCCACTTTTGGTCAGGGTCAAACTCACTAGCCTGTCATAATCAACGTCCTGACTATGTAGCTATATTCATAACAGACCTGGGTTCAAATAGTATGCGTTTTCATCTTTTGAGCACTTGATTGAGCCTGCCTGGAATGGGAGCATTTTGAAAGTTCCAAGCTCAATCTGCCCAACTAAAAATATTGTCAAGAAAAAAATACTAATTGAACCCAGGTCTAATTCATACATCAATCAACCTCCCCCTCCCTGGTTTCCCCCAATAACCCATGACTGATGTAGTCTCACCTGTGTCCCAGCGTAGCCTACTGTAGTCTAGCGTGGTCTCACCTGTGTCCTGGCACTGTCCATGGGACACCTGCATGGCCGAGGGGCCCTGGGAAAAGGTGTTCAGCACAGCCAGGCCACCATCGGTCAGCGTGGGCGTGGACGCATACATCACTGTATGGGGGCTGGTGTACATCATGTGACCCGCCATAGATGTGGGCACTGACGATGTGACGATGGTCGCTGGAAGGAGTAGAAAAGAAAGTGTGTGAGACAAAGAAAGATGAGTTTATAAGAGACATTGCCCACCAGATGGCACTGTATCACTGAGGATAAAGTCCATTCTGTTCAACCATAGTTGACTCCTCATAACAGTATTGTAGACTACAACCTTCCACCCACTCAGCTCACTCAGAGAGATACGTTAGGGTTAAGTTAGACTATGGCTACAGCTTCTCACGCATAATCAGAGTTTTACAGCGCTGTGTTAATCAAAGGATAGTTACCAGTGGAGACAGAGGAGGTCTGGGAGATCTCCGAGCTGCTGTCATTGGCATGTGTGGTGGGGTGCACCTGGATGGCCTGCAGCTGCTGGGTCATTCCTCCCCCTGGAGGAGAACAGGCAACACCAAACACCTGCTCACTCACCTGTACACTATTCTATCTTAATGTCAGAACACATAAATTATAAGAATATTACAAGTTCGACCCATACAGTTTTGGACATGGTTTCATACACCTACGTATAAATCAGCTAAAGTTCATGCCTGCCTCATGCCTGTTATCCATTGTACATCCCCTCTGCAGCCACAGACAGACTAGTCTCCCTATTTTTTCCCGGCGCACAAATCAGAACATGAGTAACTACATCCGCACAAATGAAAGATAAATACTAGCCCTTTTTGGAAATATGTAGTAACCCAATTCCCCCCTGTTACAATCAAATTTATTTTATAAAGCCCTCAAGACATATCATCCCACGAATCTCAAAAAAACACAACTGGGGCAGGGCCTTGTCTTACAGAGCTACGGGATGCCCGCTTACCCATTGATATAGGAAGGGGAGGAAACGGGCCCTGTGTTTCTGTAGCGCACATCTTACACCCAGCACCACACTGACTGGACTGCGCCAGGCTCTAACGGTGTGCAAGACTTCTCTCGACAGACAGACAGACTTGTCTCCAGGCAGACACAGACTAGTCTCTTTTTTTCTCTCGACAGACTGACTGACCTAGGGAGACTGCAGTGGGAAAGCGGAAGACGGCCTGCTGGCCCTGCTGTGTCAGTTGCGATGAGGTGAGCGTCTGTCCCTGGATGGCCAAGGAGTGCTGGTGCAGCTGGCTGAGAGGAATGGTGGGGGTGCCAGGGGGGAGCGGCGTGCCTGCTGCAGGATGGAGAGGAGAAAAGGAAGAGTTAAACAGGGAGAGGGTGTTGCATAGCCACACTTGGTCATATGGTCCATCGACAGGTTCTTTAGTTGCGCTATTAGGGTTTGAGATGTCAACAGAGTTTTTTTTTTTTTAAGTAGTATGTTGTTCCACCTGGCACTGGTCATGTACCAGACAGGTGGTGCAGAGAGAGTGGGGGAAAGGGAGAGAGAGGCTCCCAAGCTGCCCTTCAGCCTGCTGTCATAATGGGAGAGAAAAGAGAGATGGGAAGAAAGATCTGCTACCACAACTAGCTACAGCTTCAGCCACACTGTCACTACATACAGACTTCACCCAGCAACAACAAGGGTAATACCTTACCGTCAGTGACTGCACCACTACATGACATAAGACTTTCTAAGCTTTAAGGTGGTTATTGCCCAGTATTGCATAGTTGTAAGAGACCTGGACCTCCTGTACTGATTTTACCTATTTTAATATCAATATTCCAGTGAGAGTAATACAATGAATTCATGGCTATGCAAATATACAAAATCAAAGACTCCTTTATAGAGGCGACAGCCAGCTTATATTACAAAGTTTTCAAAACTCTGAACCAGAATATATACAAATCAAATTGTATTAGTCACATGCGCCATATACAACAGGTGTAGGTAGAACTTTACAGTGAAATGCTTTCTTACGAGCCCCTAACCGACAGTGCAGTTTAAAAAAATACGGATAAGAATGAGAAATAAAAAATAACAATATATACAGGGGGTGTCGGTACAGAGTCAATGTGCGGGGGCACCGGTTAGTTGAGGTAGTATGTACATGTAGGTAGAGTTAATTAATTAAAGTGACTATGCATAGATGAAAACAGAGAGTGGCAGTGGTGTGGAGAGGGGAGGGGGGAGCAATGTGAATAGTCTGGGTAGCAATTTGACTCGATGTTCAGGAGTCTTATGGCTTGGGGGTAGAAGCTGTTTAGAAGCCTCGTGGACCTAGACTTGGCGCTCCAGTACCGCTTGCCGTGTGGTAGCAGAGAGAACAGTCTATAACTAGGGTGGCTGGAGTCTTTGACCATATTTAGGGCCTTCCTCTGACACCGCCTGGTATGCGATATACAGTGCATTCGGAAAGCATTCAGACCCCTTCACTTTTTCCACATTTTGTTACATTATAGCCTTATTCTAAAATTGATTAAATAAAAAATGTTCCTCATAAATCTATACACAATACCCTATAATGACAAAGTTATTATGTTTTTTTGAATTTTTTTGTTTTTTTTTAAACAAAAAACTGAAATACCTTATTTATATAGGTACTTAGTACTTTGTTGAAGCACCTTTGGTAGCAATTATGACCTCAAGGTGGTTCGTTGCAGTAGCGTGACTTGCGTCTCCACATCAACTGTTTACCTTATGGCGCATTTCACATCTCCAGGAAGTCCTCTCAGTTTGGCTATGTTTTACATGTATAACAAAACACCAGTATCCAGGAAGGAAACGTCTACATCTATGGGCTCAGCAGCTCCTGCCTTTGATTTCCATTGTAATAGAGGAATAATTGGAAGGTCCAACACAATGGCCATCGTGGAGAGGGCTGCCGAGCTCTGCCTATAATTAGTAATGAATATTCAATGAATATTGGGCAGCTAGTACTGAGATTATTATTTAGTCCTACTTCATGGAGCCCCGGCTCAGACAGAGTTGAGGAACCAGGTGTGGCCCCTCATTACATCACATCGCGCCAGAAAAGCTACGGTATCTATCTAGACAGAGGTGCCCCTTGTAACAGGATTTGCTATACAGTGCATTCGGAAAGTGTTCAGACCCCTTGACTTTTTCCACATTTTGTTATGTTACAGCCTTATTCTAAAATGGATTCAATAATTATTTCCTCCTCATCAATCTACACACAATACCCCATAATGACAAAGCAAAAAAAAATGTATGTCGACAACCAGACCTGGATTCAAATACACGCTTATTTAAGTATTTGTATTTTACATACTTATTTTTTGTTTATTTGAGTATTTTAAAATCATTTAGCAGAATTACACCTTTCTATTTGAAGTATTTTGAAATATTTCCTATAAATATTATTTGAAACTTTTTTCAAATACTTGTTTCCAAATACAATTGAAATACCCCTAGGACCAAACAGACCTGGGTTCAAATGCATGGGAATATTTCAATGTTTGTATTAAAAAATGTACTTGTCTGTATTTGAGTATTTTCAAATACATGCCAATACTTACCAAGTGGATTTCCGAATACATTTCCAAATGTTCAACTACTTGTATTTTTTAAGAAAAAATATCCAAATACTTACTTTGAAATATATGTGAAAGTAATTTAGATACTTTAAAAAGTATTTGAACCCAGGTCTGTGAAGAACTAACACTCTTGAGTGACACACAAGCATGGTACACAAGTGTCACAAAGAGTTGATCCCGGTGAACACCAACTCCATTGTAGAGAATGATGTCTATGTATCCCAGTAAACAAACAAACTGCATTAAATGGTATGAGTTTCTCCTTAGAAATGGGTTGTGTCCATTAACGAATGGCCCCCTACTGTACAGACGAATATTTGGTCTGGTGAGTTTTGTCCTTTAGCCACCAAGCAGAAGAATATAGGCACTCATTTTCATTTTCTGTTGCAAAAAATGTCAAAACATGACCCTGGATGCTGACTGGTATGGTATAGTACAGCATAGCATAGTATTTTTTATTAAAGTATAGCATAGCATAGCTATAGTTACCTGACATGAAGGTGAAACCGCTGGGCAGCTGCATGACCTGCCCTCCGGAGGAACCAGTGGTCTTGAGGATGGTGCCGTTGGCATTGACGTTGCTGCTGGCCGAGACGGGCGCCAGGTAGTTGGTAATTGGGAAGGAGGGCCCGCTGCTTACCTGCATGCTGGTGGAGGTGGTGGGGGCCGTGGGCGCGTGGGAACTGGTGGTGCCCGGGAGGCTGGTCACCGTGAACGCAGGCTTTAGCTGGTCCTGGGAAAGGAGGGAAAATATGAATTATGAGTGGGGTTGTCAAAATAGCAGTTTCATGCTTCCATCAGAAAGTGCAATTTTTTTGTATTTTTTGGGCTCTTATCCACTGGATTTACTGACTAACTCAATTACTGACAGACATATTTTATTGAACAAACCAAGCCAATGACAGCACTTTTCACTAGAGCACGTGGGGTAGAGAGGAAGTTCATAGCCAAGCAATTACCATTGATTTACTCTGAGCCCTATGTTCTCAGCAGGTAGCCATTTCCCCCCTTTAATATATTGTTTGTTTGTTTGTTTGTTTGTTTGTATGTATGTATGTCATGGAATCGGCTAAACTTTGAACATTGAGATATTAAATGAATGATAGGAAACTAAAGAGACTGGTTTATGTTAGAAGTTAATGGTTCTCAGAAGAAAGAAGGCTTTGGAATGTGTTTGATGGAGGAGAGGGGAGCGATGTGTTGATACAGGGGAGACAGATGGACATCTGTGTATTAGATGAAAGAGGGGTTGAGGTCAGGAGGTGAGGACAGATTATCTTAAGAGAGGAATAAATGTTTGGAATCCTGTTACCCTCTTTATTAGCTTCTGTAGAACCATAAAATGTCAGGATTGGAGAGAAAGGGGAGTGTATTAAGTAGGATGCATATAAACTGTGAAGTCTGAAATCTTTTGCTGTCTGTTTTCAGCTGTACAGAACCTTTGGGAAGAATACATTTGGTTAAAGCTTATCTAGTGTCTGTGGGTTATTTACTCTGAAAAATAAGAACCCAACAGTATGTATGTATGTATGTATGTATGTATGTATGTATGTATGTATGTATGTATGTATGTATGTATGTATGTATGTATGTATGTATGTATGTTGTATGTATGTATGTACAGTTGAAGTCGGAAGTTTACATACACTTAGGTTGGAGTCATTAAAACTCGTTTTTAAACCACTCCACAAATTTCTTGTTAACAAATTATAGTTATGGCAAGTCGGTTAAGACATCTACTTTGCGCATGACACAAGTAATTTTTAACAATTGTTTACAGACAGATGATTTCACTCATAATTCACTGTATCACAATTCCAGTGGGTCAGAAGTTTACATACACTAAGTTGACTGTGCCTTTAAACAGCTTGGAAAATTCCAGAAAATTATGTCATGGCTTTAGAAGCTTCTGATAGGCTAATTGACATAATTTTTGTCAATTGGAGGTGTAGCTGTGGATGTATTTCAAGGCCTACCTTCAAACTCAGTGCCTCTTTGCTTGACATCATGGAAAAATCAAAAGAAATCTTCAGGAATCTTTCCAAATGCCTGACGGCACCACGCTCATCTGTACAAACAATAGTACGCAGGTATAAACACCATGGGACCACGCAGCCATCATACCGCTCAGGAAGGAGACACGTTCTGTCTCCTAGAGATGAACGTACTTTGGTGTGAAAAGTGCAAATCAGTCCCAGAGCAACAGCAAAGGACCTTGTGAAGATGCTGGAGGAAACAGGTACAAAGTATATGTATCCACAGTAAAACGAGTCCTATATCGACATAACCTGAAAGGCCGCTCAGCAAGGAAGAAGCCACTGCTCCAAAACAGCCATAAAAAAAGCCAGACTACGGTTTACAACTGTTTATGGGGACAAAGATTGTACTTTTTTGGATAAATGTCCTCTGGTCTGATGGAACAAAAATAGAACTGTTTGGCCATAATGACCATCGTTATGTTAGGAGGAAAAAGGGAGACGCTTGCAAGCCGAAGAACACCATCCCAACCGCGAAGCACGGGGGTGGCATCATCATGTTCTGGGGTGCTTTGCTGCAGGACGGACTGGTGCACTCACAAAATAGATGGCTTCATTATGAGGAAAATGATGTGGATATATTGAAGCAACTTCTCAAGACATCAGTCAGAAAGTTAAAGCTTGGTCCCAAATGGGTCTTCCAAATGGACAATGACCCCAATCATACTTCCAAAGTTGTGGCAAAATGGCTTAAGGACAACAAAGTCAAGGTTTTGGAGTGGCCATCACAAAGCCCTGACCTCAATCCTATAGAAAATTTGTGGGCAGAACTGAAAAAGCGTGTGCGAGCAAGGAGGCCTACAAACCTGACTCAGTTACACCAGCTCTATATGTCAGGAGGAATGGGCCATAATTCACCCAACTTATTGTGGGAAGCTTGTGGAAGGCTACCCAAAACGTTTGTTTAACCCAAGTTAAATATTTTAAAGGCAATGCTACCAAATACTAATTGAGTGTATGTAAACATCTGACCCACTGGGAATGTGATGAAATAAATAAAAGCTGAAATAAATCACTCTCTCTACAATTATTCTGACATTTCACATTCTTAAAATAAAGTGGTGATCTCTGACCTAAGACAGGGAATTGTTACTAGGATTAAATGTCAGGAATTGTGAAAAACTGAGTTTAAATGTATTTGGCTAAGGTGTATGTAAACTTCTGACTTGAACTGTATGTATGTATGTATGTATGTATGTATGTATGTATGTATGTATGTATTTATTCTTTAAGTATTCAGACCCCTTGACTATTTCCACATTTTCTTCATTACAGCCTTATTCTAAAATTAAGTAGTTTTTTCCCCCCTCATCAATCTACACGCAAAACAGGTTTTTAGAAATGTTTGCAAATGTATTACAAAAATATATATCACATTTACATGAGTACTCAGACCTTTACTCAGTACTTTGTTGAATCACCTTTGGCAGTGATTACAGCCTCGAGTCTTCTTGGGTATGACGCTACAAGCTTGGCACACCTCTATTTGGGGAGTTTCTCTCATTCTTCTCTGCAGATCCTCTCAAACTTTGTCAGGTTGGATGGGTAGTTTTACTGCACAGCTATGTTCAGGTTTCTCCAGAGATGTTCGATCGGGTTCAAGTCCGGGCTCTGGCTGGACGACTCAAAGACATTCATAGACTTGTCCCGAAGCCACTCTTGCATTGTCTTGACTGTGTGCTTAGGGTCATTGTCCTGTTGAACCTTTGTCCCCAGTCTGAGGTTCTGTGTGTTCTGGAGCAGTTTTTCATCAAAGATCTTTCTGTACTTTTCTCCGTTCATCTTTCCCTTGATCCTGACTAGTCTCCCAGTCCCTGCTGCTGAAAAACTTCCCCACAGCATGATGCTGTCACCATCATGCTTCACCGTAGGGATGATGCCAGGTTTCCTCCAGACGTGACGCTTGGCATTCAGGCCAAAGAGTTCAATCTTGGTTTCATCAGACCAGAAAATCGTGTTTCTCATGGTCTGAGAGTTAGGTTTCTTTTGGCAAACTCAAGGCCCTTCTGGAAGGTTCTCCCATCTCTACAGAGGAACTAGAGCTCTGTCAGAGTGACCATCGGGTTCTTGGTCACCTCCCTGACCAAGGCCGTTCTCCCGCGATTGCTATGTTTTGCCAGGCGGCCAGTTTTAGGAAGAATCTTGGTGGTTCCAAACTTCTTCCATTTAAAAATGGAGGACACTGTGTTCTTGGGGACCTTCAATACTTTTTGGTACTCTTCACCAGGTCTGTGCCTCAACGCAATCCTGTCTCGGAGCTCTACGGACAATTCTTTCGACCTCATGGCTTGGTTTTTGAAAAAGTCAAGGGGTCTGAATACTTTCCGAAGGCACTGTATATATGGAAAAATATACATCTTAAAATATTGAACATTCGATTGGTCGAATGAACAGACTACTCTTGGTCGACCACCATTTTTTTTAATTTTTTTTATTTTTTTTATTATTATTATTATTTTATTTATTAAAAAAAAAAAATTTTTTAGCGGAGACAGTCCTAAGATGCAATTACACACTTGAACATGTCCGTAGCCGAATGTCAGTCAATACAGTTTCATGTACACTCCCCTTGCTTGAACCAATCAAATGCATGGGGGGATTGAACGAGTCCAGTACACACGTCTCATTAAAGAGAATCGGAACCCAACCACTTACTGCACTTAGGCCTACTGGACATCAATCCCACAGCATTTACTCCAGGGTAAACGCATGTCAGTGGATGGAAAAGTAGTGTCAAACAGGAATAATCATTACAGGACGTCAAAGTTGTCACGAATAAATTAAGTACTCTGCTTGTATCAGCATAATAGGACTAATGACATGTTTTAAAAGAGCCTTATTGTTTTGCCTTGATTGTCTCTGTCATCGGAGTGGAATCATACCAATCCAACAAGAAACAGAAATAACGAATGCAAATTATTTAACAAAGCTGTGTAATAAGTTGGCAAGAAGTGGTAGTATAGTGTATATCATAATAACAAAACATAAGCGTGATTATGTGAGGGTATACAATAGGGCCGGGATGATACCTGTATCACGATACTCATTAGTATGCTGGCAAGGAAACAAAACACGAAGCAGATTTAACTCCTTTAGGAAAAGCCCTAATGTTGGAAACAGCCCTAATGTTGGAAACAAACATCATTATGTTTCCATCCAGAGTCACATTTATTTATTTTCCAAATTATAGGACGCAATATTTTACATACAGCAGGTTTTTAAAAGGACCAAAGAGTTATTGTGATGTGTATCGTCACGACCCTAGTATACAACAAGTAAACATTGTTGTGAGTGGGCTGCAAGAAGAGATAGGCATTAGGCAGAGAAAAGCTACATATCAGACACACACACCCACCCACACACCCTGTTGATAGGGCTATTTCAGAAATCCTTAACATCAGTATTATTACAACACACACTGGATGGATGGACTGTCATTGGGATCTATATTCTTTTCAACTCTGAGGGAGGGGTTTCCCTGACACAGATTAAGCCGAGTCCTGGACTGAATAGCAAACTCAATGGAGAATGCACATGCTTTTTAGTCCAGGACTAGGCTTAATCTGTGTCCAGGAAACTGCCCCTAAAAGTTTGATTTCATACTGCCACTGCCATTCATATAAGACAGACAACACTACCAAAAGATAGGGAAGGCAGAGCAAACTGCACGCTGAATGCAGAAGAAATAAATGTCCTATGACAGAAAAACGCTTCTGGATTTGGATGAAGATTTCCACTTCAACAGGTCAGCAGCACAGGACATACTGCTCAACCCAGACCAGGCCCTAATCCCCAACACTCGGAAGAGAAACAGACGGCAATATAGAAGCTGATGTGCGGACACCCTGATGAAACTCGTCTGTGCGTAAATAAACCACCTCTACCCTCTGGTCTATTGGGTCTAGCTAAGGACCCTGGGACTAAACACCTCCCACTGCAACTGGATCCTGGAATTCCTGACGGGTCGCCCCCAGGTGGTAAGGGTAGGCAACAACACGTCTGCCATGCTGATCCTAAACACTGGGGCCCTTCAGGGGTGTGTACTTAGTCCCCTCCTGTACTCCCTGTTCACCCACGACTGCGTGGCCAAACGACTCCAACACCATCATTAAGTTTGCTGACAACACAACAGTGGTAGGCCTGATCACCAACAACGATGAGACAGCCTATAGGGAGGAGGTCAGAGAACTAGCAGTGTGGTGCCAGGACAACAACCTCTCCCTCAAAGGAGCTGATCGTGGACTACAGGAAAATGCGGGCCGAACAGGCCCCCATTAACATTGACGGGCTGTAGTGGAGCGGGCCGAGAGTTTAGTTCCTTGGTGTCCACCTAACTAAGGACCTATCACGGTCCAAACACACCAACACAGTCGTGAGGAGGGCTCGGCAACGCCTCGTCCCCCTCAGGAGGCAGAAAAGATTTGGTATGGGCCCTCAGATCCCTAAAAAGTTCTACAGCTACACCATCACCGCTTGGTACGGCAACTGTTTGGCGACTGCATGGCGCTACAGAGGGTAGTGCGTATGGCCCAGTATATTTTTTTGCACTGACTCTTGTACTCTTGCACTTTTTGCACTGACTCTTGTACTGGCTCTATCCACACTCACTGGACTCTACCCAAAGACTCGCACATACTACACTGACATTCCAACACACACACACACACTCTTCACATACACGGGTGCTACTCTGTTTATTATCTATCCTAAATTCCTAGTCAATTTCATCCCAACCTACATGTACATATTACCTCAATTACCTCGTACCCCTGCACATCGGGTACCGACTCGGTACCGGTACTCATTGTATACCTTCCTTTGTGTTGATATTTCCTTTTTTTTGTTGCTAATTCTTCTTACTTTTTAACTCTGCGTTGTTGGGAAAGGGCATGTACAGTTGAAGTCGGAAGTTTACATACACCTTAGCCAAATACATTTAAACTCTTTTTTTTTAACAATTCCTAACATTTAATCCTAGTAAAAATTCCCTGTTTTAGGTCAGTTAGGATCACCACTTTATTTTAAGAATGTGAAATGTCAGAATAATTGTAGAGGGAATGATTTATTTAAGCTTGTATTTCTTTCATCACATTCCCAGTGGGTCAGAAGTTTACATACACTCAATTAGTATTTGGTAGCATTGCCTTTAAATTGTTTACCTTGGGTCAAACATTTCAGGTAGCCTTCCACGAGCGTCCCACAATAAGTTGGGTGAATTTTGGCCCGTTCCTTTTCTATAGGATTGAGGTCAGGGCTTTGTGATGGCCACTCCAATACCTTGACTTTGTTGTCCTTAAGCCATTTGCCACAATTTTGGAAGTATGCTTGGGATCATTGTCCATTTGGAAGACCCATTTGCGACCAAGCTTTAACTTCCTGACTGATGTCTTGAGATGTTGCTTTAATATATCCACATCATTTTTCATAATTTTATTTTGTGAAGTGCACCAGACCCTCCTGCAGCAAATCACCCCCACAACATGATGCTGCCACCCCCGTGCTTCACGGTTGGGATGGTGTTCTTCGGCTTGCAAGCCTCCCCCTTTTTCCTCCAAACATAACGATGGTCATTATGGCCAAACAGTTCTATTTTTGTTTCATCAGACCAGAGGACATTTCTCCAAAAAGTACGATCTTTGTCCCCATGTGCAATTGCAAACCGTAGTCTGGCTTTTTTTAATGGTGGTTTTGGAGCAGTGGCTTCTGCCTTGCTGAGCGGCCTTTCAGGTTATGTCGATATAGGACTCGTTTTACTGTGGATATAGATACTTTTGTACCTGTTTCCTCCAGCATCTTCACAAGGTCCTTTGCTGTTGTTCTGGGATTGATTTGTACTTTTCGCACCAAAGTACATTCATCTCTAGGAGACAGAAAGCGTCTTCTTCCTGAGCAGTATGACGGCTGTGTGGTCCCATGGTGTTTAAGCTTGCGTACTATTGTTTGTACAGAGGAACGTGGTACCTTCAGGCGTTTGGAAATGGCTCCCAAGGATGAACCAGACTTGTGGAGTTCTACAAAAAAAAATCTGAGGTCTTGGCTGATTTCTTTTGATTTTCCCATGAGGTCAAGCAAAGAGGCACTGAGTTTGAAGGTAGGCCTTGAAATACATCCACAGGTACACCTCCAATTGACTAAAATTATGTCAATTATTCTATCCTATCAGAAGCTTCTAAAGCCATGACATTTTCTGAAATTTTCCGAAGCTGTTTAAAGGCACAGTCAACTTAGTGTATGTAAACTTCTGACCCACTGGAATTGTGATACAGTGTATTATAAGTGAAATAATCTATCTGTTAACAATTGTTGGAAAAATTACTTGTGTCATGCACAAAGTAGATGTCCTAACCGACTTGCCAAAACTATAGTTTGTTAACAAGAAATTTGTGGAGTGTTTGAAAAACGAGTTTAAATGACTCCAACCTAAGTGTATGTAAACTTCCGACTTCAACTGTAAGTAAGCATCACACTGTAAAGTCATAGACCGTTCTCTCTGCTACCGCACGCCAACCGGTACTACAAGTCTGGAACCAGAAGAACCTAGAACAGCTTCTACCCCCAAGCCATAATACTGCTAAATAGTTAGTCCGGGTAGCTATTTGGTCATCTGCATTGAACCTTTTTGCACTAACTTATCACATACGCTGCTGCTACTGTCACTTGATTCCTAGTTATATGTACATAACTACCTCAATTATCTTGTACCCCTGCACATGGACTCGTTACTTGTACCCATTGTATATATCCAAGTTATCATTACTCATTGTGTATCTATTATAACTTTTTTTATTATTATGCATTTTACTTTTCTATTATTTCTCTTTTTTATTTCTCTCTGCATTGTTGGGAAGGGCCCATGAGTAAATAAGCTTTTCACTGTTAGTCCACATCTGTTGTTTTCGAAGCATGTGACAAATAACATTTGATTTGTGATCAGTGCAGGCTACTGCAGGAGCAGCAAACCTGAGTAACACCCCTGTTGGTTTTTATATGTGACTGATTGAGTGGGTGAGAGGTACTGGATGCACCATGGACTACAGAAGCTTTACTGATAAGGCCCTCCCCTCTCTCTCACACACACACACACACACACACGTGGGCGAGACACACGTGCTTGCAACCACCCACACACACACCAACATAAACCCACAGTCCCATGTTGCAGACAGCCCCAAAATACCTTATTTTCCAATCACAAAATCCTGTTGTAGAGGTTCAATAACTGACATCTATTCTCAAATATTTCCATTGAGAATATAATCTACATACCAAAACGCATAGTATATGAGTAGTGTCCACTACCAGACATTAATCATTTGTAAACATGCTCATTATCAGAGACTAGACAAATTAGTATTCCTAACTGCCAAACAGACAGAAGGGAGCAGCATAAGCAAGGCACAAATGCAAAGCAGAGCAGTGTCCGTCCTCTCCAAACCACAAGTCTATAATCCACACAGAGAAAGGGAGCTCTACTAGGCCAAGGTCCTTTCCCTCTCTAGTTAAACAGCATAAGGGGAGGGGGCGTGAGAGGTGTGTTGTGCTGCTTCTCTACTAGAGAGCTTATCTCGTCTGCAGCCGGCTTGGTAGCAATTGAGCCTGTGGTCGAGGTTACTAGAGAGCAAAAATTGGTTGATTTATACATAATTTTGTCTAACCAATATGTGCCATCATGTCATGTAATCACAGTTGTGTGTCTACCAAATGGCCAATTTTTTATGTGCATGTATGTCTGTGTGTGTGGGATAGGATAACAGTAGGTCTAGACAAGAGAACACAATGCCTCTGGTGTTTGGGTTCAATCACATCAAATCAACAGAGATATATCGACCCGAGAGGAATAGCCCAAAATGCTCTGAATAACTACTATAGTGCTTTTGCCAGGGGCTAAAAGGAGAGAGTGACAGGGTGAGGACCAGTTGTTAGCCGGCAAGACCACGGGGTGGGAGTGAGGGTGTGAGGAGTGTCTGAGGTATTCAGGAGGGAGGGCCATGAGGGCCAGGGTTGGGACAGGGGACAGAGAGAGGACAAGGGTGAGTGTATGAACAGCTGAGGGGGCAGTAGACAGCTGGTGGGAGGGGGGGTAACCCAAGCACCTCGGGAGTGGAGTTAACCCTTTCCACACCAGCTGGGACGACAGGGCAGGAGGCCAGCCGGCGTGAAGAGCCACAGGCCACAGCCTGAATAGATGTCATTTCGTAGCCCTTTGGTCTGACATGAGTGGTATGAGAAGACTTGTGAAACTCAAACGCATCTTGTGAAACTCAAACGCATCCTTCTTCAGTAGGAGCAGTAAGTAAGCCTTGTCCGAACCATAGGGCAGGAGTGAATCTCCTGTTTCTGAAGTGTGAGGTAGCTTGATTAAGTACATCCCCTGAACAGGATGCTAGTCTGTCTCAGGGCCTTAACCCCAATGCCAAACAGAGGGACATTGGGTCCCAATTTTAAAGTCCACCAACCTTGCAATCTCCGGGCAGACATTGCTTCAGTACAGACCTGGGATTCAAATACCACTAAGTATTTCAATTACTTTCACATACGTTTCGATGTAAGTATTTTGAAAAATGTTCTTTGAAAGTACAAGTAGACGAATATTGGAAACTATTTGGAAATACATTAGGAAAGTATTGGCATGTATTTGAAAATACTGAAATGCACAGATAAGTGTATTTTCAAATACAAATATTTAAAAACGTCATGCATTTGAACCCAGGTCTGTTTGGCAGTGTCGTGTTCAAGACCACCTAAAGCAAGACCGATTCAAGACCAAGAAAGGGAGACAGAGTCGAGACCAGGAGTGGGACAAGGGGTCCAAGATCGAGTCAAGACAGAGACCAGAAAAATGCGAGTCCAATTCAAGACCATGATTGTAATTTTGTCAAATCGCCACCATAATAAGAGTTCAAAATGTCCAGTATTTCTGTGTTCATATTTCAGAAAAACATATGGATTCTTTAGACATTCAGAACGTTGGAAAAATGCATGCTGGGGGAAAATAGAGCCACTCAACAAATTATTACTACCCCTCTTCAGTTTTTGTTGGAAAGGAAAGGGTTAACACTGAAGAGAAAAAAAATCCAATCAGGATTTTTCTTTAGTGGTCTCTGGGGAGATAAATCTAACTAGCTAAGTCAACAATTGGCTTGGCCATCAGAAGCTAGATAGAAGGCGTTTGCCATTCAACTGTATTAGGGCAACATTTTGGAGTGACAGTGGACTCAACCAATCACATTTTGACTTGTAATTGGTGGGACAGTTTTTACAAAAAAAACATTAGTCTGTGAGCTGTCCCATGCCAAAACCAGTTGAGAGCTGTGCGCTCTTGCTGCCTGCAGATGATGTTCAGCTGAAACTAGGCTATGTGTTGCTTTGCAATTGTGTAGGTTTGTGCATGATTTCTCTATTGTACTACATAATTGATAAGACGTATACCTCCACCACACTACTTTGATAAGCATCAGTAGGGATTAAGAAGTGCGTATAAGCAACGCCCATTAAAAAACAAAAGTGGGTACACGGCACCTGCGTATAGCCTCCACTACGCCACTGGCCCTTTGTGTTTTACAAAAAGTGCACTCTCCTACAGGAGTGTGTTGGTATTACCGTTGCTGTACTTTCAGCATCACAAACCTGTCACACACTGAAGGCCTAGGTCCAATAGGTTCACCATTGCACAAACATGTCCTTAATAGATATAAAGACTGCAGGTATTAATGTTTCAAGAAAGGAGTGTATATATTTGGCCATGGCGAAGCGGTTTTATGCGCTTACTGAATAGAAGCTGATAATTAAGAGTGTTTTACTCCGCTGGTCTCTGTAAGAGATTATGAGTCCTCACTGTCGGAGACAGAGTCAAGACCAAGTACAAATGTATCTGACACAGAGACAAGACACTCAAAATGTTGTCTCAAGCCCAGAATCGAGTACTACAACATTGCTGTTTGGTCCTAGGGGTATTTTAAACTTATTTGGAAACAAGTAGACTATTTGGAAATACTTCAAATAGAAGTAGTTGATTCAGCCACATTATTTGAAAATACTCAAATTTACTATAGGGCAGCTGACCATGCTGTAAGACACATCATTATCAACATGACGCGATCACATTTTCCATAGTCCTTTGTCTGAGCAAGAAATGGGGCACTGGACTGAATCGAAGTAAGTCAAATATTGCCATCAGTTACCTGGCACTAATACTCTGTCAGTTCAGCCACGCAATCTCTATGGCCGACTTATCATTGTTCCTCAAACATGTTTGTTCGACCATCTCCCTCTGCCTCTACTCTCTCCTCTGAATTCCTCACCACAGGTTGATTGAACCATAACATCTGCATTGACTTTTGGTTCAGACCAACCTGGGAAAAAAATATGTTAAACCAAGTTTCTTTTCAACATACTGATGTTGAACATCAGTTATATTTTTGGTTGAAAACACTAAAAAGTGGTGAAATACACTAATTTGAACCAGATTTCAACCACAATTCAACTACAGGATTTCAGGGGTTGGTTTATTTCAGGTAGAATTCACATTGGTTGATAACTCAACTAAATATCAAATCAAAATGTTACATTATGCCAGGCTTTTGCCCGCAGGGAACCTGCAGCCTTGCATTAGTCTCTCCCCAAAGCAACGAGCTCTGAGGCTGCAAGCCAGGCTAGCAGTGTATTAAATGTAGCCTACCACAGTGCACTCAAGTTACTCCTTCAGTCCGGTGGTACAGAAGAAAACATCTGTCCTTGACATAAAGATTCCACTTACGGGAGCCAACTCTACGAGAGCAGCGTTACATTTTCTTGAAACTCTCCTCCAATAGTATTCTCTACCTGAAACCTGTCTCTTTCTGCCATTCAATAAAACACTACTCATGTCACACAGCTGCATTTATTTATCAAGGGTGCACTATATGCTTTTGTCATTTCTCCATGGGACCTTGGTGAGAGAAGCTTAGTCACTAATTGAACCTCAGCCCCCATACCCCCTACTCCTTTACTTCATCTCCAGCACTGCAACCATCTCTAAGGAAACCAAGACTGACGCAGAGAAAACCACTGACGCAGAGAAACACTCCACTTAATATAATGGAGCAGCAACAGGATTTAACAAAGTACGTCCAATTGTATTGTTCGGGGTAAAAATAAATAAAACGGATGTGCTAGTTGGGACAGGAGTTATGGATGGATGGGTCCTCTCTGCCCCCTCCAGTGAGAATGCATGTACTTAAATACCCTCTTACATCTGAGGAACATTATTATACTACTTAAGCCAGGAGAGATATTACCAATAATTTTTACACACACAGACATGGTCAAATTTCCACGTAACACATACACGGCACGCACGCACGCACAGCGCACACACATACAAACAATGGCCTGTCCTTGTGCTCGTTCTTCTATTTAACTGAGGTGACAATTCTTTTCAACTATAAGTAATGTTGTGATGATAGATAAAGTGAAGGGAAAGGAGAATGGGTCCCCCCCATTGGGGGCTTGGGAGATGATTCAGTATTCATGGGAGGTTAAATAAATCCCAAATGAAGGTGACAACTGGCAGCCCACCACTACTTCAAACCCTTTTCTGCTTTGAGTGCCCATTGTAGCTAGCTACAACTTCACTGGTAGCTGTCTGTCCCCCTAATAATCTCCCATTTGCTGGCTCCGAAACTCACGCACTGGCACCCTGCCAGCAACATGGAATTCACAGCTCCTTTTGGGGAACTTCTAAAAAAGGCAAGGCAGCCCAAGTGGAGGAGGTGCAGCCAATGGCAGCTGGCCTGTCCACTTGCTTGCTGTCAAATAAAAAGGGGGGTAACATAATGTCACAGCCCTCCCTCTCTTGCACAGCGACACATTGCGCTCACCTTCCCCCCATCCACCCACTTCCACTAAATGTGTCACAGACTCCCTATTTAGGAGTAACCTTGTGATAAGGCTGCATATCTGAGTAAATTAACTTTCCATTATCTCAATGACACTCAATTGTCACAGAATGCCCCCTGCAGCCCTCCAAAGCCAAAGCTCATCTTGTGTCCAGAGAGACACAGTGGCACACTGGTGGGAGAGCAGAAGTAGAAAAACTATATTTACCTACAGCAGTTTTCCATCGACAGGAATAATATAACAGACCTGATTCATTACTATGGGGAATGAGGACTAATAGAGAAAATTAAGCTTTGAATTATTTGAATAATGAGAACATTATAATTCAATATTATTCATCCCTGAGTGGCAATTATTGTACAACTGAACTAATTGATCACCAACATCTAGAAAAACAAACATTTTAAATCTTAGTTGGCATTCTCTGGCCTAGTGGTGTCTTTGTGTGGGAGCTTTGGTGAGAAGAATGCAACAATGTTACAACAGTGGTGGTGAGGAAACACGATCTGCACTAACAACCGCTGGGAACAAATAAAACCACCCCAATTACAACTACGACAGTACTAGCAGCCAGGCAGAGAGAGCGGGAGGGAGGGAGTGCAAGAGAGGGGGCATGGTGTCACTAGGATGCTACCCTTACACACAGATCTAGGATCAGTTTACCCTCCCCAAAATCCTAACCATAACTGTTACGGAGGAAAAACAACACTTGCCTTAGTGGGGTGAAGTAAGCTACTCAAGACCCTGATCTAACAGACGGAACAGGGAAATACACAAAAAACTAAAGGAGACAGAAGTGACAGATGCAGAGAAAACCTATTGAAAGTAATCATATGATGTACAGTAGTACACACATCATTAGGCTACGACAGGTTTCCAAATGTCACATGATGTTCGCAGCATGGCTCGACTGCATCTTATCACGTGGGTGCTGCTGACCTAACTCTTCTGCTTCACCTTGCACCCGTCCCTCCCTTCATCTCCCCCCTCTCCCTCCACCAACCAGACCAAAAGGTGAATGTTTAGACTAGTTTCTACAGAATGTATGACATACTGTTCTCAAGACCAATGGTATCTAGAGACTTCAGGGAAGCATAAAGCAGCAGCCTTGAAAACTAAAGCAAAAGGATCCAGAGTTCATCATGGCTACAGTAACCATCTGCCAGGGTCTAACAATACGAGTGTTGATCCCCCACGTGTATTAAACTTGGATTGCCTTTACAATGAAACCATGCTCAAGTCTCTCTCTCTCTCACACACACACACTGATCTTCCACACAATAACTGCACAAGGCCCCATCACCAACCATCCACAGTCTCAATGACAAATGACATCCAAGGGGACATATCACTGATAACAGCCAAATGTTTCCATTCCATCGGTCTTCTTAAATAATATATCCCTATCTACACCCCCCCATCCCCCTACTCAATTGTACATACAACCCACCACCACATCACTGTTGCAGAACTCCAAAGACAGCTGCAGCTTATAAGGAATGTGAGGAGCCTCAGCCAAGAGAACAGGCAGGGAAACCATACCATATATGGCCTTGGAGGCAGAATCCATTTTTTTTTTTACCAATGAGTGAAGCGGGCATTAGTGACTTAACAACCCAAAGGTTGATCACCATCCTCAAGGTAGACAGCAAGTAACTGGCTTGTGAAAACATGAAATGAGCACATAGTGTATGGTCCTCTTCAAAGGAGGTCCTCTTCAAAGGAGTGTACTTAAATCAAGTCAACAGTGGAGGAAATCCTGGTGGCTAGCACGTGACTATGTGAGCAACAGGACCACGGTGTTCCATTGGGTAACGAAGCACATCTAACTATAAAGAATGTCCAAATGGCTTTAAAACATTGTAATCTCTTTCCACTGCACATCACAAAGCCTACTACTTTTTTTAGAACAGTATCAGGTATATCACTGCACAATTAGAATAGCAATATTGAGTTTCTCATGAAAAACCCTTCTTCCACTGATACAGTGAGGAACTACAGTGAAGTGCTCATGCTGGATCAGCATGCAAAAAAACAAAAACTTTTATTCTAAAAGATAAAAAAATATGTATGGTATTATAGACATTATAGGACGACATGAATAAATCATACTATAAAAAAAAACATCCACACATACTTATATATAACCGGCTGTACATTTCTCATAATACAACCCCGACCTGCCTTGACCTACAGGTTTATAGACAGGGGTTTGAGAGCGTTTCTGTGCCAAGTTCAGCGAGGTAGAGTGAAGATAACTTCTAATCCATTCTGTTGAGCGGTTTCGTGTTCCACTACTTTGGTCTGTCTTTACACCTCTGCTTCCTGCCACAAGAGACGTAACCAGGCTGTTTGAGCCAATAGAAAAATATTTAGTAGACAATCAAACAAAGCCGTGAGCAACAAGCCAAAAGAGGTTGCCTTGAGTTTGACACAAAGGTTTAAAACCGGTGACAAACCGCAGCTCATTCTATACATACCAGTAAGCTGAGTTTCCATAACTGAATGTGAATCTGATGAACTAGTCTAGTTCTCCTCTGCTGTGCTTGGCTGTCAAATTCTGGTAGGATTTGACTGAGCATCTATTATAGTAACTCTGGTGCTATATCTTTTTTAAGTAAGCGGCTATGTTGACTGCAATTACTGTATTCCTTTAGCATTGAAATACAGACAACAGTACACACACAAAAAATAGCAATGCCATTCTTTGTAAACACTTGGGAACCGGACAGCACGTACATTACAGGTAAACTGATGAGCAGAACATGCAGATGTGTTCTGTTTCTGTTCCAAAGCCAGTTTGTTCTGGGTCATTTTCATTAGGGCACTCTGTAGCAAAAAGTTTTGCAACGGAAAATGAAAATGAGCATTTTTTATTGGTCAAGTTCATGTACTCCCTCCTTGTTTCAGTCCATTTTTTTAATGTTCGGTGCCTAATGAATACGACCCTGGTCCTTATGGTGAAGAGCAGCAGCAGAACTCACCTTGGTCTCCCCAAGGCTCTCCGACTCAGACACCTGGTAGGTAAGGTCCGTCTCCTCGAAGCCTGTGGCGCTCATACGCTGGTCAGTGGAGGGGTCGTTGCGGGGCGGGGAGTCCGGAGAGTTGAGGCACGTCTGGATGAGGGCCTTGCCTGTCTCGCTGGTGATCATGGGCTGGAGCTTCCGCGTGGCGAACGTGTAGACGTGGCCCGTCTCGCTGGCCACCAGTAGCAGGACCTGGGTTCCTGTCAACGTGGAGAGCTCATAAGCCTGTCATGGCAGGGAGGAAGAGAATCAGCATCAATATCTAATATCAGTTTCAACATCCATATCAGCTTCAGTTTAGCATGAGCATCAACATCAGTCTCTGAGGAATGTGCCAAAATAAACAAAGTAAGCTGACATCCCACCACGTTCTTAATAACTGAAACAAATTGTTTAAAACTTTCCTTACCAACACAGACAAGACTTAATTGGAATAGGAAAACATAGTTCTTGATGGGTTACCCACAGATAACAGGTTGAAATTGCAGCCAACTAGCCAAGGAACACACTGCAAGTCTAAAAATACCTCTCTGGTGAACTCTGGACGTATAGCACAAATGTAGCTAAAATATCATGAGATAAAAGGTCTAAGAATAGAGTGTGATATTGTGAGAATGATTGCGTTCCTTGCGATGGGTGTCTTGGTTTGTAGGGAGAGAAAGGAAAGGGGGAGTGGTAATAGCCATGTACAGTGCCTTCGGAAAGTATTCACACCCCTTGAAATTTTCCACTTTGTTACGTTACGGCCTTATTCTAAAACAGATAAACAAATAAATACATTTCAGCAATCTATACACAATAACCCATAATGACAAAGCGAAAAACAGAAATACCTTATTTACTTAAGTATTCAAACCCTTTGTTATGAGACTCTAAATTGAGCTCAGGTGCATCCTGTTTCCATTGATCATCCTTGAGATGTGTATATGGCTTGATTGGGGTCCACCTGTGGTAAATTCAATTGATGGACATGATTTGGAAAAAAACTAACATTGAGGTGAAAGAAATTGTCTGTAGAGCTCAGAGACAGGATTGTGTTGAGGCACAGATCTGGGGAAGGGTACCAACAAATATCTGCAGCATTGAAGAAGGTCCCCAAGAACACAGTGGCCTCCATCATTCTTAAATGGAAAACGTTTGGAACCACCAAGACTCTTCCTAGAGCTGGCCTCACGGCCAAACTGAGCAATTAGGGGGAGGAGGGCCTTGGTCTGGGAGATGACCAATAATCCGATGGTCACTCTGACAGAGCTCCAGAGTTCCTCTGTGGAGATGGGAGAACCTTCCAGAAGGACAACCATCTCTGCAGCAGTCCACCAATCAGGCCTTTATGGCCAATCCTCAGTAAAAGGCACATGACAGCCCACTTGGAGTTTGCCAAAGGGCACCTAAAGGATTCAGACCATGAGCAACAAGATTCTCTGGTCTGATGAAACCAAGATTGAACTCTTTGGCCTGAATACCAAGTGTCACCTCTGGAGGAAACCTGGCACCATCCCTACGGTGAAGCATGGTGGTGGCAGCATCATGCTGTGGCGATGTTTTTCAGCGGCAGGGACTGGGAGACTAGTCAGGATCGAGGCAAAGATAAATGGAGCAAAGTACAGAGAGATTGTTGATGAAAACCTGCTCCGAGTGTTCAGGACATCAGACTGGGTTGAAGGTTCACCTTCCAACAGGACAACAACCCTAAGCACACAGCCAAGAGAACGCAGGAGTGGCTTCGGACAAGTCTCTGAATGTCCTTGAGTGTCCCAGGCAGAGCCCGGACTTGAACATCTCTGGAGAGACCTGAAAATAGCTGTAAGGCAACGCTCCCCATCCAACCTGACAGAGCTTGAAAGAGAAGAATGGGAGAAACTCCAAATACAGGTGTGCCAAGCTTGTAGAGTCAAACCCAAAAGTCTCGATGCTGCAATCGCTGCCAAAAGCTGCTTCAAAAAAGTACTGAGTAAAGGGTCTGAATACTTATGTAAACCTGATATTTCAGTGTTTTATTTTTAATAAATTAGCAAACCTGTTTTTGCTTTGTAATTATGGGGTATTGTGTATAGACTGATGAGGAAAGTGTTTAGGCTGTAACGTAACAAATTGTGGAAAAAGCCAAGGGGTCTGAATATTTTTTCAAAGGCACTGTAGATCTTAAATAGAGCGCATGAGCAATGACTCCTCTCACAAGCTGTGAAACATTAGAACATGAGCTGTCCCGCCTTGTCATACATTACACCAGACATCTCACACACACACACACACACACACACACACACACACACACACACACACACACACACACACACACACACACACACACACACACACACACACACACACACACAAGCCTTTCTCCTGTTTCTGTAGCGTGAGGCAGCTTGATGTACAAGTACACCCCCTGGACAGGACACTAGTCTATCACAGGGCCTTACCCCCAATCTATCTCCTTAATACGGAGTGCCAATCAGGGACGCATCAGGTCCCATTTTGGTCTTTGGTATGACTCGATCACAGATCGAACTCCCAACCATTCAAACTCAGGGTGGACATTCTAACCACACAAAGCCAGTTGTAGAGTGTTCCACGAATACAGCACAGGTCTTGCATCAGATATGCAACACACACCATGAGCTATTCTCACACAGACTTATTGTTGCACTTGGAGTGAACCTTGTGAACTCCCTAAGAGAGCCTTTTGATTTACTTGAGTGATCAGTAAAGTGTAGGATGCTTCTGGTGGCACGTTTTTCAGAGAGAAAGGGAGAAAAGGAGAGAGATGTAGAGTAGGCAGACTACCATTACCATCACCTTAATGAATACAATTTCCGTTGGCTGATGAATTATTTCATTGCTAGCCACAGGGTATCATTCTGGCAGAAATGCAGAGTAGGAAGGAGGACTAGAGGATGGCTGTAATTCACACAACCAACAATCGCTTCTTTACCTTTATCAAATAGCCTATGTGAAATCATAGGACCTATACTGTTAAACTACAGTGCCGTTACTACATGAGAAATTTCTATCAAACAGAACTCGCATCAAACGTATCAATAGTTACTTTAAGTTACATTCTCTCAAGGAACTTACCGGTTTCTAGCTTCAAGGAACTTTCAGACATCACAAGGTTTGGAAGTGTGGCAACGTGTTACTTTGTTCATTGTTAGCCTGTCATCTCATTTTCAGATATCATGTCCTGCATCATTTAATGTAGCAATTGGACAATGCTGAAGCTACTCATCTAATCATCGTTTGGTAGGAGTGAAATGCAACTCCACAAGAAATAAAGGTAGAAGGGCCTCCCGAGTGGCGTAGCGGTCTAAGGCACTGCATCGTGTCACTACAGACCCGGGTTTGATTCTGGGCTGTATCACAACCGGACGTGTTCGGGAGTCCCATAGGGCAGCGCACAATTGGCCCAGCATAATCCGGGTTAGGGGAGGGTTTGGTTGGGGGGGGGGGGTCTATACTTGGCTCATCGTGCTCTAGCGACTCCTTGTGGCGGGCCGGGCGCCTGCAGGCTGACTTTGGTCACCAGGTGAACAGTTTTTCCTCCGACACATTGGTGTGGCTGGCTTCCGGGTTAAGCGGGCGGGTGTTAAGAAGTTTGGTTTGGTGGGTCATGTTTCAGAGGATGCATGACTCGACCTTCGCCCCCGGATCCCATTGGGGAGTTGCAGGGAGGAGACAAGATCGAAATTGGAGGGAAAAAGGGGAAAATAAATAGAGGGGCAAGGAGTGTATGAGCCACTTCCAACACTCTTTCTGTGGGTCTGTCACACTTGCTAGGCCAGCGATGCAGCCTTCACTTCTAGAGCTGATGTGTCTAATGAACGAATCAAAGACAGCCAGCCTCTGGAAATATATGCATGCTCTGAAAAGCAGCGAAGATCAATCAATCAATCAATCAAGTTTATTTTATATAGCCCTTCGTACATCAGCTAATATCTCGAAGTGCTGTACAGAAACCCAGCCTAAAACCCCAAACAGCAAGCAATGCAGGTGTAGAAGCACGGTGGCTAGGAAAAACTCCCTAGAAAGGCCAAAACCTAGGATGAAACCTAGAGAGGAACCAGGCTATGAGGGGTGGCAGAACAGATGAGACCTGTGGTTGGCTGGAGATGAGACCTGTGGTTGGCTGGACTCACTTAACCATTGTATTATTCAGCTTCAGTGGGCCCTGCGGAAATATTCTTAGAAATGGAGTGCATAGAGTATGCAGCGCTCAGTAACACTTCCAATGGATTTGATCCATAATTCAATGACAGAGGATGTCTTGCTGTACCAAGAACTGTGTGGTCAGCTTGTCTCAGCCATACCAGGGCTATGTGTGTGTGTCAGGGTGGCTTGGCCAATACCCAAGTGCACGGCTTGATAACTACATAGTGTTGAAAATGGGGAAGGGGGAGTTTGTTCATTCCTATTTGTACCTTCTGTCATTCTAGCTTGTTTGCTTTATGGTCCAGGGCCTGAGCAAAAAAAAACATTACGTGGTGGATTAAAGCATGAAATTTGGTACAAACATTCTTCAGGCGATATGAAAACATCCCAGAAGGGGTGCCCATTTCAAACTTCACCAGGAAACGAGTTATTGCAAAAATACCAAATGGTTGCCATAATAGCTGGTATTTGACCAGAAGAAAATGTATGCAAGTATGATGCAACAGATAAAAGCATGACATTTAGTGACATATCAAATCAAAGTTTGTCACGTACACAGACTAGCAGATGCTTCTTATGGCTGCAGCCCGACGTCGGTACACTTATGACAATAGCCAGCTCAAGTGGAGGGCGCGAAATTCAAAATATATATATTTTTAATATTTAACTTTCACACATTAACAAGTCCAATACAGCATATGAAAGGTATAATTCTTGTGAATCCATCCAACATGTCCGATTTTTAAAATGTTTTACAGGGAAGACAAGATATGTAAATCTATTAGCTAACCACGTTAGCAAAAGACACCACTTTTCTTACTCCATCAGTTTTTTACTCCATCAGAAGCTATCACAAATTCAACCAAATAAAGATATAAATAGCCACTAACCAAGAAACAACTTCATCAGATGACAGTCTGATAACATATTTATTGTATAGCATATGTTTTGTTAGAAAAATTTGCATATTTCAGGTATGAATCAGTTTACATTGCAGCTACAGTCAGAGATTGCACCGAAAGCAGACAGAAAAATTACAGACACCAACGCCAAATAACTAAATACTCATCATAAAACATTTCTGAAAAATACATAGTGTACAGCAATTGAAAGACAGGCATCTTGTGATTCCAGACAATATTTCCGATTTATCAAGTGTTTTACAGCGAAAACACAATATAGCGTTATATTAGCTTAGCACAATAGCAAACATAACAACAGCATTGATTCAAGGCAAAAATAGCACAATAGCCAGAAACACTTGGGCGCCGGCGACTACGACAGATATATGAAATAACATCATAAATTGGGTCTTACTTTTGCTGATCTTTCATCAGAATGTTGGACAAGGTGTCCTTTGTCCAGAACAGTCATTGTTTGGATTCAGAACGGACACTTTCCCTCTTGAATTAGCACGCGCGCTAGCCGGGTGGCACGGATCTCTCCATGTCAACAAACGGAAGAGAACGGAACACGGCAAAACTCCCGAAAAAATTTCAATAATCTGATTAAACTATATTGAAAAAACATACTTTACGATGATATGGTCACATGTATCAAATAAAATCAAAGCCGGAGATATTGGTCGTCCATAACGGCAGCTAAACAGAAGGCAATCCCACTGTCCTGCGCGCGCTCCTCAGAGTACCGGAAATGAGGGACACGTCATACAAAGAGCCTGTATTCAACGTCAGACCAAGATAAACTCGAAATGTCTTCTCTCACAGCCTCTTGACACCCAGGGGAAGGTCTATGAAGCGAACGTAGACTCTTACGTTTCATGCCCATGAATAGGCAGGAAGAAAAGCAGAGCATCGATTTCAGACTTTCCACTTCCAGGTCAGGAAATGTGCTGCAGAATGAGTTCTGTTTCACTCAGAGAAATAATTCAAACGGTTTTAGAAACTAGAGTGTTTTCTATCCAATAGTAATAATAATATGCATATTGTACGAGCAAGAATTGAGTACGAGGCCGTTTGAAATGGGCACATTTTATCTGGCTACTCAATACTGCCCCTTGCAGCCCAAACAGGTTAAAGCAGGCGCAGCGAAATGCTAGAAATACAAGAAACTATCAAGTATCAGAATGAGCAATATCAGAACAAGCAATGTCAGAGTCTTTTGGATGCACAGTGGATGCACAGACTGACCATACATGATATCAAAATTATAGTTTTAACAATGTTTTGTATAGTGTTTGTTTACTTTTACTTTGTTTACAAACAAGCTTCACTATTGATCTTGAGGGACAATACAATTATCCTGCCTAGACTAGCCTACAACACCACACTGCAATGAATAATTGCATTATCGTTTATAAGGGAGTACAAAATTCTACTCTAACCTGCAGTGAAAATGTAATTTGAATAACGGTGCAAAAGCCCAGTGATTTGAATGTTTCATTCCATTTGGATCAGTCGTGGATCTACTCAACAGTTTAAGATCTAGAAAGGCACAGTAGCATGCCAGTTTGCCTGTAATTTTACTTCTGATACCCATGACAGTGTGGCCACGCACCTCTCCAACTCAATCATCAAATTGGCTGACGAGACAGCCTACAGGGAGGACGGGAGGGCCTTGGCAGAGTGGTGCCAGGACAATAACCTCTCAATGTCAATAAAATGAAGGAGCTGATCGTGGACTTTAGGAGACAGCAGAGAGAGCACTCCCTCATCCACATCGACGGGGCAGCAGTGGAGAAGGTGAAAAGCTTCAAGTTTCTTGGCGTGCACATCACTGAGGACCTGAAATGGTCCACTCACACAGACAGCATGTTGAATAAGGAGGCAGGAAGCTGAAGAATTTCTGCTTGGCCCCTAAGACACTCACAGACTTCTACAAATGCATCATTGAGAGCATCCTGTCGGGCTGTATCACCGCCTGGTATGGCAATTGCACCGCCCAGAACCGCAGGGCTCTCCAGAAGCTGGTGGGGTCAGCCCAACACATCTCCGGGGGCACACTGCCTGCCCTCCAGGACATCTACAGCACACAGTGTCACAGGAAGGCCAAGAAGATCGTCAAGAACCTCAGCCACCAGAGCAATGGCCTGTTCACCCCACTACCATCTAGAAGGAGACAGTACAGGTGCATCAAAGCTGGAACCGAGACAGAAGCTGTTTTTCAATCTCCAGGCCATAAGACTGTTAAATAGGCCGGCTAGTGGTGACTACGCCCAGAACCCTGCAGGGGTCTTCACGGGTCCAAAAAGTTAGACCCGAGGACAATCAGAACTGACCTGAACAGACCCCCAATTGATTTTAATAAAATAACAAAAATGGGTACCTGGACGGACCAGAGAATAATCAGACCTGAATGGACCCGAGGACAACTCGACATAGGGTACTGGTCGGGTCTAACGGGTCCGGGTCTAGACCAGAATGGACCCGGGTGACAAAAAAAAATGTATCTGCTAATTTGCTTTTCTGGTTAATGAATAAGTCTTTATAGATGTTGGCTAGGCCTTCTATACGTCAATAAATTCACCTTATTAGCAGAGCCTTGGAGCCGTGGTCGGGTCTATCAGCTGTAGTTACATAGACCCGAGACCAAAATTAGAATTTGAGCCAAACCCAATAGAGCCAGGTCGAGTCTTGGGTATATCAGTTCCACCCAGACCCATGAAGACATCTAGTACCCTGCCCTGAACCTTAGTCACTGTTACTAGCCATCTACCACCCTGTACTCTACCCTGCACCTTAGAGACTGCTGCCCTATGTACAATGGTCACTTTAATAAATGTTTACATACCGTTTTACCCACTTGATATGTTTTTACACTCCTCAATTGACGAGTGTTGGTGATCGTGTGCCCACTGGCACCACTTTTTTGTTTTTAGCTGATAGGAGTGGAACCCGCTGTGGTCGTCTGTTGCAATAGCCCATCTGTGGTCCTGCCTAAATAACCTGCCTAAATGACCACAAAGGTCGACTAGTTGTGCGTTCCGAGATGCAATTCAGCACACCACTGTTGTACTGAGCCATTATTTGGCCGTTTGTGGCCCACCCGTTAGCTAGCCTTCGACTTCTAATATCAACAAGCTGTTTTCACCCACAGGACTAACACTGAGTGGCAAATGTTTACTCCTGTCCTATGCCGTGCCTTGATTGTATTACTATTGATGATATCTGGAAATGTGGATGTACACCCTGGCCCATCTACTGTTGCTAGCCCCAATTCTGACTTGTGCTTTGATATCTGCTTCACTGATTTCTGCTCTCGTAAAAGCCTGGGTTTTCTGCACGTTAGCACTAGAAAAGTATTACCTAAAATGGATCAATTGAAAGTGTGGGTTCACAGCTCCAATCCAGATGTGTTGGTCATTACGGAGACGTGGTTAAGAAAGAGTGTTTTGAATACTGAGGTTAACCTTTCTGGTTATAACCTATTTCCGGCAAGACACATCTTCCAAAAGGTGGGGGAGTGGCAATCTTTACCAAGGATCACCTTCAGTGCTCAGTTGTCTCCACCAAGTCTGTCCCCAAACAATTTGATTTGCTGGTTTTAACAATTCAACTTTCAAATAGCTCTTTGTTGACTGTTGCTGGGTGCTAGCGTCCTCCAGCACCGGCCTGTACCCTACCTGCCCTAAGTTCTCTCCTGGCCCCTTACACCAAGTCTGAATTTGTCCTGCTTCGTGACCTAAACTGTGACATACTTAAACCACCTGACCAAGTCCTAAAGCAATGGGACTCCCTAAATCTTTATCAGATTATTACCAATCCCACAAGGTATGACTCCAAACACCCAGGCAAGGCTACTCTCCTCGATGTTATCCTCACAAATAATCCTGATAGGCATCAGTCTGGTGTTTTCTGTAATAGCCTTAGTGATCACTGTTTTACAGCCTGGGTTCGTAATGGGTGCTCAGTGAAACAACCTGTCCTGATTTGTCATAGACGCTTGCTAAAAAACTTTAATGAGCAAGCCTTCCTTCATGAACTGCCCTAGGTAAAATGGTATAGAATCATCTTGATATCCTCTGTCGAAGACGCTTGGCCCTTCTATTTTGATATTTTCAGTGGTATTGTTAACGCCCCCATAAAGAAAATGTTAAAAATAGGTTCAGCCCCTGATTCAACCGTGATGTTGCAGAGTTACTCCACCTCAAGAATTGCATTTGGCGAAAGGCTCAGCACACGCATACTCAGGCAGACTGGCTATCCTTCAGGCAAATGAGGAATAAGTGCACTCAGGCTATCCGGAAGGCCAAAGTTAGTTACTTTAAGGAGCAGTTCTCCCTCTGTGGGTCTAACCCCAAGAAGTTCTGGAAAACGGTTAAAGACCTGGAGAATAAACCCTCCTCTTCACAGCTGCCCATGTCCCTTAATGTTGATGATGTTGTTGTTACTGACAAGAAGCACATTGCTGAGATCTTTAATCACCACTTCATTAAGTCAGGATTCATATTTGCCCGTCCAACATTTCCTCATCTCCCACCCCTTCTAATGCGACTTTCCCCGATGCCTCTCCCTCTTTTTCCACTGCCCCGCTACAAAGTTTCTCCCTGCAGGCAGTCACCGAGTCCGAGCTGCTAAAGGAGCTCCTTAAACTTGACCTCCAAAAAACATCTGGGTCAGATGGTTTAGACCATTTCTTCTTTAAGGTTGCTGCCCCTATCATCGCCAAGCCCATCTCTCCTTTCTGGGGAGGTTCCCATTGCTTGGAAGGCAGCCACGGTTCATCCTTTATTATTCTATTTATTTATTTATTATTCTATTTCGCCCTGTTTATCAAAAGTGTTGGAAAAACTTGTCAATAATCAACTGACTGGCTTTCTTGATGTCTATAGTATTCTCTGGGGTATGCAATCTGGTTTCCTCTCAGGTTATGGATGAGTCACTGCAACCTTAACCTGTTGGGGATGGGGGCGCTGTTTAGACTATTTATGCTAATGTGGCTAATTTTTTAAACGGCTTCCCACAAAATCCTTGATCGTACAATATGCATATTATTATTATTATTGGATAGAAAACAGTCTATAGTTTCTATAGGAGTTGAAATTTTGTC
The DNA here is from genome assembly GCF_029448725.1 of Salvelinus fontinalis. Classification (NCBI taxonomy): domain Eukaryota; kingdom Metazoa; phylum Chordata; class Actinopteri; order Salmoniformes; family Salmonidae; genus Salvelinus; species Salvelinus fontinalis. The sequence goes on from NC_074665.1 coordinate 36,792,887, forward strand.
TCTAAGTGGAACAGAGCCCATTCTACAGCAATTTCCCTGACATGGAGTCAGATTTGAGAAACGTTGGCCACTTTTCTGAAGTCATTTAAACGGGCACTGTCGTTGCTATGACTATACGGACACTTCTTACGTCTTCCCCTGGATGCCTTTACGTGATGACGATTCCAACGGGCTCGATTGCTCGTTCACAGGCCCTACAAATGAAAAAAACCTTTAGCTAGCAAGTCTTTTCTTGCTGCGTAACGCGCGTGGAAGACACCGACCCTCTCCTGTTCCAAGCGTTAGTTTAGCCTGTTATATTTCTCCGGTCATCTTTTCACTCGTTATAGGAGTTACAAACATCACAAAGTAGTTAATTTAAAGCGTTTTATAGCAATTTATATCCGTTTAGTGCGATTTTGGGACATTTATTTTTGCAACGATGTGAAAAGTTGGGAACGCTTTTCAGTTCATCCCGAACGTAGTTGACATTTCCACATGGCAAGAGGACAGCTTTCCACCAAAAGACGATTTCTCCCAAGAAAGGATCCTTTGCCCAAGATACTGATGGAAGAACAGCTCAAGGTAGGACATTTTTATTATGATAAATCGTGTTTCTGTCGAAACATTTTAGTGGCTTAGGACGCCATGTTTTTTGACGTAGCTTCGCTTGGCGCAAACTGTATTGAAAAGTAAGGATAAATTAAAAAATGTAATAACGCAATTGTATTAAGAATTAAATTGTCTATCAATCCCTGTCCACCCTATATTTTTTAGTCACGTTTATGAGTATTTATGTATAAGAGTAGATCACTGTCTAAGTGGCGCAAGGACGTTTTCTTTACCAGCTTGTCTACATTTCACATTGTCTAACCATGATTTTGGTGGCTAAATATAAACATTTTCGATCAAACTGTATATGCATGTTGTAATGTGATGTTACAGGAGTGTCATCGGAAGAATTCTGAGAAGGTTAGTGAAAAAATTAATATCTTTTGGCGATGTTGACTTTTATCGCTCACTTTGGCTAGAATCAATGCTGGGCTGCTAATTGCTATGTGCTAAGCTAATATAACGATTTATTGTGTTTTCGCTGTAAGACACTTAGAAAATCTGAAATATTGTCTGTATTCACAGGATCTGTGTCTTTCGATTCGTGTATGCTGTGTATTTTTACGAAATGTTTGATGATTAGTAGTTAGGTAAACACGTTGCTCATTGTAATTATTCTAGTCCATTTGTGATGGTGGGTGCAATTGTAAACTATGCCATATACCTGAAATATGCACTTTTTTCTAACAAAACCTATCCCATACCATAAATATGTTATCAGACTGTCATCTAATGAGTTTTTTTGTTGGTTAGGGGCTATAAATATCTTAGTTTAGCCGAATTGGTGATGGCTACTGGTGTTGGTGGACAAATAAAAGATGGTGGATTATGCTAATGTGTTTTTAGGTAATAGATGTACATCTTTACATATTGTGTCTTCCCTGTAAAACATTTTAAAAATCGGAAATGTTGACTGGATTCATAAGATCTGTGTCTTTCATTAGCTGTATTGGACTTTAATGTGTGAAAGTTAAATATTTTAAAAAAATATTTTTTTTGAATTTCGCGGCACTGGTTTTTCAGTGGGGGGGGGGGGGGGTGTGCCGCTAGCGCCACGCTGATCCTAGACAGGTTAAAGGTCCTCAATGATGTCACCATTGCCCTTGATTCTAAGCAATATTGTGCTGCCATTTTTATTGACTTTGCCAAAGCTTTTGATACGGTAGACCATTCCACCCGTGGGCCAGCTAAGGAGTATTGGTGTCTCTGAGGGGTCTTTGACCTGGTTTGCTAACTACCTCTCCCAAAGAGTGCAGTGTAAAAAGTCTGAAAATCTGCTGTCTCAGCCACTGCCTGTCACCAAGGCTCAATCCTAGGCCCCACGCTCTTCTCAATTTACATCAAAAACATAGCTCCGGCAGTAGGAAGCTCTCTCATCTATTTATTTGCAGATGATAGTCTTATACTCAGCTGGCCCCTCCCGGGATTTTGTGTTAAATGCTCTACAACAAAGCTTTCTTAGTGTCCAACAAGCTTTCTCTATCCTTAACCTTGTTCTGAACACCTCCAAAACAAAGGTCATGTGGTTTGGTAAGAAGAATGCCCCTCTTCCCACAGGTGTTATTAATACCTCTGAGGGTTTAGAGGTTAAGGTAGTCACCTCATACAAGTACTTGGGAGTATGGCTAGACGGTGCACTGTCAGCACATATCAATGCTGCAGGCTAAAGTTAAATCTAGACTTTCCTCTATCGTAATTGCTCCTCTTTCACCCCAGCTGCCAAACTAACCCTGATTCAGATTACCATCCTACCCATGCTAGATTACGGAGACATAATTTATAGATCGGCAGGTAAGGGTGCTCTCGAGCGGCTAGATGTTCTTTACTATTTGGCCATCAGATTTGCCACCAATGCTCCTTATAGGACACATCACGGTACTCTATTCTCCTCTATAAACTGGTCATCTCTGTATACCCGTCGCAAGACCCAATGGTTGATTCTTATTTATAAAACCCTCTCAGGCCTCACTCCCCACTATCTAAGATAACTACTACAGCCCTCATCCTCCACATACAACACCCGTTCTGCCAGTCACATTCTGTTTAAGGTCCCCAAACCACACACATCCCTGGGTCGCTCCTCTATTCAGTTCGCTGCAGCTAACGACTGGAACGAGCTGCAGCAAACTCAAACTTGACAGTTTAATCTCAATCTCTTCATTCAAAGACTCAAATCATGGACACTCTTACTGACAGTCGTGTCTGCTTCGTGTGATGCATTATTGTCTCTACCTTCTTGCCCTTTGTGCTGTTATCTGTGCCCAATAATGTTTGTACAATGTTTTGTGCTGCTACCATGTTGTGTTGCTACCATGCTGTTTTGTCATGTGTTGCTGCCTTGCTATGTTGTCATCTTAGGTCTCTCTCTATGTAGTGTTTTTTTGTCTCTCTTGTTGTGATGTGTGTTTTGTCCTATACTTATACTGTATTTATTTTTTATTTTTAATCCCAGGCCCCCGTCCCCACAGGAGGCCTTTTGGCAGGCCGTCATTGTAAGTAAGAATTTGTTCTTAACTGACTAGCCAAGCTAAAAAGGTTAAATAAATAAAAATATAAAAAAATTAAAAAAAACATTTAGGCTTGCCATAACAAAGGGGTTGAATACTTATTGACTCAAAACATTTCTTATTGACTCAAAACATTTGTAGACATTTCTAAAAAATATAATTCCTCTTTGACATTATGGGGTATTATCTGTTGGCCAGTGGCACAGAAATTCATTTTTTATTCAGGCTGTAACAAAAAATTGTGGAGAAAGTCAAGGGTTGTGAATGCTTTCTGAAGGCACTGTATGCTGTTTCTGGCCTTAAATAATAATAAAAAAGTAGTCAGATGAAGCAGATGCTAAGCTACTGTTTTGTTTTGCTAGCACAGACTGGAATATGTTCCAGGATTCCTCCGATGACATTGAGGAGTACATCACATCAGTCACATCAGTACACACATCAGCTTCATCAATAAGTGCATCGATGACGTCCTCCCCACAGTAACCGTATGTACATATCCATGGCTTATGGTTGGGGTTACAGGTAACACTGCACTGAGCTAAAGGCTAGAGCTGCCGCTTTCAAGGAGCGGGAAGCCCCGGAAGCTTATAAGAAATCCCACTATGCCCTCAGACGAACCATCAAACAGACAAAGCATCAATGTAAGACTAAGATCGAATCATACTACACAGGCTCTGACACTCGTCGGATGTGACAGGCCTTGCAAACCATAACAGACTACAAAAGGGAAGCACAGCCGACAGCTGCCCAGTGACACAAACCTACCACACGAGCTAAACTACTTCTATGCTCGCTTCGAGGCAAATGACACTGAAACATGAATGAGAGCACCAGCTGTTCGAGGAAGACTATGTGATCACGCTCTCTGCAGCCGATGTGAGTAAGACCTTTAAACAGGTCAACATTCACAACGCCGCAGGGCCAGACGGATTACCTGGAGGTGTACTGCGAGCATGCGCTGACCAACTGGAAAGTGTCTTCACTGATATTTTCAACCTCTCCCTGTCCAAGTCTGTAATACCAACATGTTTTAAGCAGACCACCATAGTTCCTGTGCCCAAGAACACTAAGGTAACCTGCCGAAATGACTACCGACCCGTAGCACTCACGTCTGTAGCCATGAAGTGCTTGGAAAGGCTGGTCATGTCTCACATCAACACCATTATCCCAGAAACCCTAGACACACTCCAATTTGCATACCGCCCAAAACGGATCCACAGATGATGCAATCACTAGTGCACTCCACACCTGGACAAAAGCAACACCTATGTGAGAATTCTGTTCATTGATTACAGCTCAGTGTTCAACACCATAGTGCCCTCAGAGCTCATCAATACGCTAAGGACCCTGGGACCAACACCTCCCTCTGCAACTTGATCTCGGACCTCCTGACGGGTTGCCCCAGGTGGTAAGGGTAGGTAACAACACATCCGCATAGCTGATCCTCAACACAGGGGCCCCTCAGGGGTGCATGCTCAGTACCCTCCTGTACTCCCTGTTCACTCATGACTGCATGGCCAGGCACGACTCCAATACCATCATTAAGTTTGCCAATGACACAACAGTGGTAGGCCTGAACACCGACAAGAAAGCCTCAGATACCTGGCCCGTGTAGTGCCAGGACAACAACCTCTCCCTCAACGTGATCAAGACAAAGAAGATCATTGTGGACTACAGGAAAAAGAGGACCGAGCACACCCCCATTCTCATCGACGGGGTTGAGAGTTTCAAGTTCCTTGGTGTCCAAATCACCAACAAACTAACATGGTCCAAGCACACCAAGACAGTCATGAAGAAGGCACAACAAAACCTATTCCCCCTCTGGAGATTAAAAAGATTTGGTATGGGTCCTCAGATCCTCAAAAAACATCTACAGCTGCACCATCGAGAGCATCCTGATAGGTTGCGTCACTGTCTGGTATGGAAACTGCTCGGCCTCCAACCGCAAGGCACTACAGAGGGTAGTGCGTATGGCCCAGTACATCACTGTAGCAAAGCTCCCTTCCATCCAGGACCTCTATACAAGGCGGTGTCAGAGGAAGGCCCTAAAAATGGTCAAAGTCTCCAGCCACCCTAGTCATAGACTGTTCTCTCTGCTACCGCATGGCAAGCGGTACCGGAGCGCCATGTCTAGGTCCAAGAGGCTTCTAAACAGCTTCTACCCCCAAGCCATAAGACTCCTGAACATCTAATAAAATGGCTACCCAAACTATTTGCATTTCAACCCCCACCCCTTTTACACTGCTGCTACTCTGTTGTTATCATCTATCCATAGCCACTTTTATTACTCTACCTACATGTGCATATTACCTCAACTAACCGGTGCCCCCACACATTGACTCTGTACCGGTACCCCCCTGTATATAGTCTCGCTATTGTTATTTTACTGCTGCTCTTTAATTACTTGTTACTTTTATTTCTTATTAAAAAAATTAAACTGCATTGTTGGTTAGAGGCTCATAAGTAAGCATTTCACTGTAAGGTCGACACCGGTTGTATTCGGCGCATGTGACTAATAAAATTGTATTTGATTTACATGTAAAGCTTTGGGGCATGTGGCTCCATTGAGGCAGTCACACAAATTAGCACTGTGGTGATGAACAGTCATTCAGATCTATCTATACATTAAAGCTCAGGGGCATGAAAATTTTGAGCAGTAGTAAAATCCTGGTCTTGGAGAAATAGACTTGCTAGAGGGTGTGCAGGCTTGACATGCCTTTGAATGAGCCTGCAGATCCTTTTCTGAACCAGAGGCAGATTTCAGATCTAGAAATCCATTAATTTCAACCATTTTACACTGCCCTGGCCTGCACCCTGAGAGATCTGAAACAAACTGCTGAATGCTGTCATACTTTGTTCTGTGCACTCTGGTTTTGACAACCAGTCACGCTGCTGCCTACTGTACAATATACAGAAACCTCAGTTTCCACGGCAACAGTGGAGGATGCCAAAAGGAAACAAGCACAAGCAAGGCAGGGACTTGCTCATCAGTCAGAACTCAACCTTTTTACAAAGATCAAACAATGCAAAGAGTGGCATTGCAATTATTTTGATGACACAATCTTAAAAAAGAATGTCTGCACTGCATGGGACTCTGAAGCAGATCAGCACTTTGTTGAGACAACTGTTCTCGCTCTCAACAAAGCGTTGATCTGCTTCAGACAAGAATAAAAAAAATTTTTTTATAAATTACAAATGTACACCTTTATTTCAACAGGGAGTCCTATTGAGACAAAGGTCTATTTTACAAGGGAGCCCTGCATTTTACAATTTTATAGAATACAAGCAACAGTTAAAATACACAAACATACAAATCATGGATAACATCTACATCTCTCAGCTACCAGGTCTTCAATTAATACCCTAAACTGCTTGAGCAGCACCAGAACATCCCATTTCAACGAGATCTGCAGATTGTTCCAGCAGTAGGGCACATCAAAACTAAAAGTGGATCTACACAATTTGGTGGAGACCCGAAGAACCTCATGAGTTAACCAACACTGCGAGTGTGTTTTGTAACTCATGTCTCTATTCTTCAACAACAAAGAAGTGAGGTATGTCGGAAGCTTGCGCAGTAGATCATTGGCTGAGAGAAATTGATGATAAATGATTGTGTGGGCTCTCTTGTTCGACTTCAGTGCAGCTTTTGACATTATCGAGCATAGTCTGCTGCTGGAAAACCATGTGTTATGGCTTTACACCCCCTGCTATAATGTGGATAAGAGTTACTTGTCTAACAGAACACAGAGGGTGCTCTTTAATGGAAGCCTCTCAAATATAATCCAGTTAGAATCAGTAATTCCCCAGGGTAGCTGTTTAGGCCCCTTGTGTTTTTCAATTTTTACTAACAACATGCCACTGACTGAGTAAAGACATAGTGTCTATGTATACGGATGACTCAACACTATACACGTCAGCTACTACAGCGAATGAAATGACTGCAACACTCAACAAAGAGCTGCAGTTAGTTTCAGAGTGGGTAGCAAGGAATAAGTTAGCCCTACATTTTTCTAAAACTAAAAGCATTGTATTTGGAACAAAAACACTCACTAAACCCTAAACCTCAACTAAATCTTGTAATAAATAATGTGGAAATTGAGCAAGTTGACTAAACTGCTTGGAGTAACCCTAGATTGTAAACTGTCATGGTCAAAACGTATTGATGCAGTAGTAGCTAAGATGGAGAGAAGTATGTCTATAATAAAGCCATGCTCTGCCTTAACAACACTATCAACAAGGCAGGTCCTACAGGTCCCAGTTTTGCCGCACCTTGACTACTGTTCAGTCGTGTGGTCATGTGCCACAAAAAAGGACTTAAGAAAATTGCAATTGGCTCAGAACAGGGCAGCACGGCTGGCCCTTGGATGTACACAGAGAGCTAATATTAATAGTATGCATGTCAATCTCTCCTGGCTGAAAGTGGACTTCATCACTACTTTTATTAGAGGTATTATCATGTTGAATGCACCGAGCTGTCTGTCTAAACTACTGGCACACAGCTCGGACACGCAAGCATACACCACGACATGCCACAAGAAGTCTCTTCACAGTCCCCAAGTCCAGAACAGACTATGGGAGGCACACAGTACTACAGAGAGCCATGACTATGTGGAACTCTATTACACATCAAGTAACTCATGCCAGCAGTAAAATTAGATTTAAAAACAGTTTTGTTTTTTTTTTAAACACCTTATGGAACAGCAGGGACAGTGAAGCAACACAAACATTGGCACAGACACATGCATACACACACGATAACATACATACACATGGATTTAGTACTGTAGATATGTGGTAGTGGTGGAGTAGGAGCCTGATGGAACACAGTGTGTTGTGAAATCTGTGAATGTATTTTAATGTTTTTAAAATTGTATAAACTACCTTCATTTTGCTGGACCCCAGGAAGTGTAACTGCTGCTTTGGTTCACACCATTTTAAGCTAATGGGGATCGATATTAAATACAAATAGCTACTTTAAAAAGGTTGAATGAGAAACATTTAAACATACTGAGCACAAACTCCTCTTTGAAAATGTGAAAAAATGCAAATTGAAAATAGTTTGCTAAAAATATACTATTTCTACATTTAGATTAAAAGTGTGTTACTGCAACTATGCCTACCAGACACAGAGATGTATAGTGGAGGTGACGTTGTGGTTATAAATAGAAATGTCAGTTGCTCTAGTCTATTTAAAACACAAAGCCAGACATGAATGTTGTGACTTCCAGTCACTCAGTGCCAGGACAGAGATGGCATGTCCCACTTGGTTCTTTACACATTATGTCTGCGAGTCTTATTACATCAGATTATGGCAAATTCTGTGCGATTTTGGGTTGAATTGGGCCTTCCACGGGTTACATAATATATAAGTCAAAGTGACACAAGGGAAGGATATTGTACAGGGAAGTTGAAGTCTACCTCATGATGACATTCTTGGTCAGTGTTGGTGTAGCCTATAGGTCAGGGCTCCCCAACTGGCAGAGGCGGCGCCCTCCAAAAATATATTTAAAAACAGACTAAAAACAAGCTCTAAGTGATTATAATTTTTAAAATCTATTCCAAAGTATTTTCCATGCATAATAGAGATGTGATCGTATACAAATGGATACAAAGTTTGAAATGATTGAATGATATCCGTTTGGGCTTCTTGCGGTCAATTTGCAGTCTACAAATTATTTGTATTTATGTTCCATCCCCCTAACCAGCCACTCTTGAATGTTTTATTACATTTTTTAAATGGCACGCAGCTAAATCTAGTTGATGATCCCTGCTATAGGTGCATGTTTTTTTTAACCTTTAACTACGCGAGTCATGCAAGAACAAATTCTTATTTACAATGACGGCCTACCCCGGTCAAACCCGGACAATGCTAGGCTAATTGTGCGCCACCCTATGGGACTCCCAATCACAGCCGGATGTGTTGCAGTCTGGATTCAAACCAGGGACTGCAATGACGCCTCTTGCACTAAGATGCAGCGCCTTAGACCGCTGCGCCGCTCAGGAGTTTTACAGACTCACAGGACTTGATGATGCCCCATACACATCAAGCAATGCAACATCTAGTCTGATTAATCAGGCTGTAACACACACACAATTAATTGGTACATACACACCCACCCACACACACTAGGCTTGGACGGTACCGGGGTACTTGGAAATAGCCACGGGATGGTTTTGAAGTTTTTATGAATAGTTAATATTTGTAGCTACTTTTAAATTAAATACCTGCAGTCAACTTGTGCAATACGTTAGGAGATAAAGCAGATAACGTTCTTTATTTCAACAGTCACATTATGAGGCTTAGAGATAGTCCCTAGTCACGTTTGTTTACAAGCACACAACGACGAGAGACCGGAGCCTTGTGAGTAACTCACTCACTGTTGTGCACCACACACTGATCTAGTTACAGTATGGAATTCACAGCTAAATATTTGCGATATCGTATTAGGCAGGGCACACCAGTTTGGGTGATTTCTGGTAAATCAAAATAAAATCACAACAAGTTTTTGAGCTCATTCAGCAGTTTTTACCTGATTAAGTACAATATCATTGGAAATTAAATGTTGAAAGTTCATTTTTAACTTAAGAATATACATTGATGCGGTCGCTGCTTCCTGTTGACGACAACCTACACATGTGCAATAATAGTAATCATATTGCTTGTATTTGTTTAAAACGAACAGTTAGCTAGATTTTAGAATGTTGCATTCTGATACGGGGTCACCAAAACTGAAAGAGGAGCGCAACACTTTTGTCAATCACTCTTATCACATTGAAATCAAATTGCACGGGGGGGGGGGGGGGGGTGTTAAAACGAACACAGCTCAAAAACCACACGGAATTTGGCAGTGGTGGAAAAAGTACCCAAATGTACTTGACTAAAATTAAAAGATACCTTCATAGAAAATGACTCAAGCAAAAGTGAAAGTCACCCAGAAAAATTCTACTTAAAACCTGTTATGGCTGCAAGGGGCAGTATTGAGTAGCCAGTTAAATGGTGCCCATTTCAAACGGCCTCGTACTCAATTCTTGCTCGTACAATATGCATATTATTATTACTATTGGATAGAAAACACTCTCTAGTTTCTAAAACCGTTTGAATTATTTCTGAGTGAAACAGAACTCCTTCTGCAGCACTTTTCCTGTCAGGGAGTGAGATTTCAGAAATCCAGGTCCCTGTTCTGAGATCAGTTTATAAGTCCCCATGCAAGCTATGAGGGTACATGCATTGCATACGCCTTCCTCTAGATGTCAGTAAGCGGTGAGACTTTGAATGGAGTCGATTGCGCAATCTGGGACCTTATATTAGACCGTGGAACAGGAAGTACCGTTCTTTTCAACAGTGCGCTTGACGCATGAAGACATCAGAATGGCGTCCTGCAAACGCTTTCGTTTTAGTATTTCTATATCTCCGGTCATGTTTTTATTCGTTATAGGTGTTAAAGACATCATAAGGTAGTTAATTTAAACCGACTTATTGCAGTTTATTGCGATTTTCTGGGATTTCTTTGCCATGCGCTTTCACGAGTTGGACACCACTCCAGTTGGCGGCTAACGTTTAGCGGCTAATTCGACCGGACAAGAGGACATCTTTCAACCCAAAGACGATTGTTTTGAAGAAAGGACACCTTGCCCAAGATTCTGATGGAAGCTCAGCTAATAGTAAGCAGTCTTTATGCTGATAATTCATTGTTCTGTTGAAAAATGTTAAATGCATGAAAGGCCATTGCTTGCAGTGTAGCATTGTTATCGCAGCCTGTATTGCGCAGTAAGGTTAATTTTAAAAATGTAATTCGGCGATTGCATTAAGAACTAATTTGTCGGGCCTCCCGGGTGGCGCAGTGGTCTAGGGCACTGCATCGCAGTGCTAACTGCGCCACCAGAGTCTCTGGGTTTGCGCCCAGGCTCTGTCGCAGCCGGCCGCGACCGGGAGGTCCGTGGGGCGACGCACAATTGGCATAGCGTCGTCCGGGGTAGGGAGGGTTTGGCCGGTAGGGATATCCGGTAGGGATAAAAAAAAATTAAAACATTTTAAAAAATAACTAATTTGTCTTTCAATTGCTGTCCAACCTGTATTTTTTTTGTCAAGTTTATGAATAGTTTTCGATAAGAGTAGGTGGCTTTCCAAGATGGCGCCGGACAGATTGCTTGACGTTATGGACACTAATCTCATTGTATAAGCACAATTTGTGCCGCTAAATATGCACATTTTTGAACAAACTCTATATGCATTGTGTAATATGATGTTACAGGACTGTCATCTGAAGAATTCTGAGAAGGTTAGTGAAAAAATTAATATATTTTGGTGGTTTATACGTTATAGCTATTTTTGCCTTGAATCAATGCTGTTGTTATGTTTGCTATTGTGCTAAGCTAATATAACGCTATATTGTGTTTTCGCTGTAAAACACTTGATAAATCGGAAATATTGTCTGGAATCACAAGATGCCTGTCTTTCAATTGCTGTATACTATGTATTTTTCAGAAATGTTTTATGATGAGTATTTAGTTATTTGGCGTTGGTGTCTGTAATTTTTCTGTCTGCTTTCGGTGCAATTTCTGACTGTAGCTGCAATGTAAAATATGATTTATACCTGAAATATGCACATTTTTCGAAAAAAACATATGCTATACAATAAATATGTTATCAGACTGTCATCTGATGAGGTTGTTTCTTGGTTAGTGGCTATTTATATCTTTATTTGGTCGAATTTGTGATAGCTACTGATGTAGTAAAAAACGGATGGAGTAAAAATAGTGGTGTCTTTTGCTAACGTGGTTAGCTAATAGATTTACATATTGTGTCTTCCCTGTAAAACATTTTAAAAATCGGACATGTTGGCTTGATTCACAAGATGTGTACCTTTTATCTGGTGTCTTTGACTTGTTAATGTGTGAAAGATAAATATTTAAAGAATATATCTTTTGAATTTCGCGCCCTGCACTTTGAGCTGGCTGTTGTCATAAGTGTACCGACGTCGGGCTTGCACGCCAAACAGGTTAAGTATCAAAAGTAAATGTAATTGCAAAAATATACTTAAGTATCAAAAAGTATAAATCATTTCAAATTGCTTATAATATGCAAATCAGACAGCACAATCTTATTGTTTTTTATTTATTTTCGGATAGCCAAGGGAACACTACAACACGCAGACATCATTTAAAGTACTTCAAAGAATTTTGTACATCATTGGTTAGAGGACAATTTGTATAAGACAGCAAGCTACATTTTGAAGTGTTGCATTTTGAATCAAGTGGCTCACCAATATGGAAAGTTTAACCCAAAACTTTTGTTAAATCACGATATTACGCAGAAATCAATAGTACAGTGGGCAAACATTTGGGGTGTAGCGCTGTTTAAACAAAAATTATTCAAAGGCCACACTGAAACTTGGAATAACCTATACATGGTTGGTTAGCTGACAAATTGTAGAAGGCTTCCATCTATATTTTGGAATGGCGGACGTTGATTTCAGGAGGCTGCCATCATGGAAAAGGGAAAAAAAGTGTTGTCAGTCAACTTCAATGAATCACGAACCGCCACAGGATACTAACAGTGACAACAGTTGGCTGCCATTTAAGTGATAGTTTGACTGTCAACTCCGTATTGGTGTGTGGCCAACAACTTTTATAGAGACCTCCCCCAGAATTATCCAGTACCATTTGAGAATTTTTTTAGAGCTGCGTTCTAAGTTCCAGCACGTTTGATCAACTCAACAAAACCAAATACATTGATCAATTTTAAACAATTGATTGTGTCACTATGTTGACAAAAACTTTTATACTAACATCACGAATCTGCGGTAAAAAGGATAACCAGTCCCCCAATTCGATGTGATCAAAACGTCCACTTCTGCAGACACACATCATGGAAAGTAGCGTAATATACAGGGGCTTCCAGAAAGTATTCATACCTCTTGACTAGGGTTGCACATTTTGGGGAATAGTCAGAGGTGGAAACTTTCCGTGGGAATTAACGGAAACAAATGCAAATTAATATTAATACCATTTAAAAATGTCAATATTTTTTGCATTGAATATATTTACCATAACATATGAAGACAGAAACATAAACCTTTTACCTTATCAGTGGACATAATTGCAAATGATTTAATCCTTCCAATAGATAAAAACAACTTAGTTAGAATAAAACAACTTAGTTAGAAATGTAACTTTAATTAAATGAAAAGACTCTTCACATGGGATGATTTCACTGAACAACAAAAGAAAGGGAATATTGAATGATCCATCGCATCTCACAATAACATTTTCAACATAAAATTCAACATAAAATGATAGTCTAGAATCTAAAGCTTTGGTTGTCTTCCTCTCAGGCTTCCATGTCTTCTCCCTGGACCTCCTTAAATTGTTCACCTCTTGAACATCAGACTCAGGCCTCATCTTCACTGTCACTTTCCAACCTTGTTGTGGATGGCTCGTTGTCAGGCTCAAAAAGCCCAAAATTTGCCCGGATAGCCACCAATTTTTCAACCATTGTATTGGTCAGCCTGTTGCGTGCTTTGGTGTGTGTGTTCCCAAACAAGGAAGAACTCTGTAGTTCTGTCAGAGTGGTCATTGGTCACCTCCCTGACCAGTTACTCAGTTTAGTCAGACTTCCAGCTCTAGGCAAAGTCTGGGTAGTTCCGTATTTTTTCAATTTCTGAATGATGTTTTATACCCTTCCCCACATACATGCCTCATCACAATTATATCTCAGAGATCATCCCATGGTAAAGTTTCTGCTCTGACATGCACTGCCAACTGTGAGACCTTACAAGTGTTTATTTCTAAAATCTGCCCAAACAATTGAATTGGCCACCATCCCATCTGGCTTGCGCTTAGTGGGCCTATCATTTGTTTTTCCAACAGGACAATGACCTCACACCTCCAGGTTGTGTATTTGACCAAGGAGAGTGTTGGTGCTGCATCAGACGACCTGGCCTCCACAATCACCCAACCTCAACCCAATTGAGATGGTTGGGATGGGTTGGACCGCAGAGTGAAGGAAAAGCAGCCAACAAGTGTTTAGCATATGTGGGAACTCCTTCAAGACTGTTGGAAAAGCATTCCTCATGAAGCTGGTTGAGGTCATCCAGAGAGTGGACAAAGCTGTCATCAAGGCAAAGGGTGGTGACTGAATAATCTAAAGTATATTTTGATTTATTTAACACTTTTTTGGTTACTACATGATTCCATATGTGTTATTTCATAGTTTTGATGTCTTCACTATTATTCTACAATGTAGAAAATCTTCAAAATAAAGAAAAACCCTTGAATGAGTGGGTGTGTACAAACTTTTGACTGGTACTGTATGTAAATGAGATATTTCATTTTCAATAAATGTGCAAAAATGTATAAAAACATGTTTTTACTGTCATTATGGGATAGCGTCCATAGGGTCAGTGCAGCAGGCTGAACATTTGATGTCATGACACCCCTAATCTTATTATTAACTGTCTAAAATGTGCTAAATGCTCTACAGTTGTGCATTTGGTTTGCTAACTTAGTAATTAGTTATCTAGCTAGTTAAGTGGTTAGCTTCTTGCAATCAAGCTCTTCTTGGTAACAGCAGAGAATCCCCCCAACTGGATCAAGAGACTTGCGGTCTAATGTTTGTTTTGTGTGTGCAGCAAACTGTCAGTAGCATTTATAAGTCACTTTATGAGCTGGAATGTCTGCCCTGCAAACAGTTTGTCAGAGAGTGCTATGGGATTTTATATATGTACTTGTTGTGCCCCTTGTGTTCATTGCCAGTATTACAGAATATCCCAGGATGGCACATGGTTGACATGACAATCTGGATACCGCCCAAGCCTAGGATACACACAGCTTGAAACTAATGTCTGCAAAATCGTTTAAAATCAGTAGAGGCTGCTGAGGGGAGGACGGCTCATAATAGTGTCTGGAACGGAGGGAATAGAATGGAAACCATGTCTTTGATACCATTCCACTCCAGCCATTACCACAAGCCATCCTCCCCAATTAAGGTGCCACCAACCTCCTGTGGTGTAAATGTTCCTTACAAGTCAGAATGTTTAATAATATTGCATTTTAACTTACTCTACCGGTTGACGGTGTGGTTTGTCCTTCAGCTGCTCGAAATTTGAGATAAAATATCCACAGGAAAGTATTGTTTACTAGACTTTTTAGAGAGCCTGTAGATATATGGTTCAGTTCCACAAAGAGCTAAATTTAGTTTCATATTGGATAAATCGGTTCTCTCGTCAATAGCTATGGAACCAAGCATGTCATGACAATGAACATTTTATATTCTGAATCAGGGGAGGATGAAGAACAATTAACTTTTTTTTTAAACATTGAAATCCAAATTAAACATTTAAAATTCACATCAATTGTTCTCCGTCCTCTACTGATTCATTGTCATGGAGCGCTTGATTCAAAAGCTATTTGAGAACCAAATATCCAATATAAACCTAATTATACCTGGTGCTTTCTTGTGGATATTTTGTCAAAAATGTCAAGCAGCCGAAGGACAAACCACACAGACACCCGGGAGTAAGTTCACGTATAATTTTATTCAACGTTCTGGCTTGTAAGGATCATTTACACGATTTTGCAGGCATTAGTTTCAGTCTGTATATAGACTATGCAAAATCATGCATGACCATGTAACACTTTGGAGTGGACACACTAATACTTAGTAATAAAATGTTATAATTTTACATATTAGAGGTCATTAACACTCCTCCTTACACAAATCACCTTCAATCAAGGGCCATGGGCAACAAGCCCAGTAGATCATCGTAGAATAAATCAGGCCAATCAAGGGTCAATGTCATCATTAATGATAAGCAGTAGGCCCTACATATCATAGGCAACAGAATGTTGGGAGCACAGTAGGATCACAGTATTACACCTAAATACCCTCTATGAGTGTTCCATCACACCTGAGTGTCACGTGTGATGAGAGATGCAACAGCTGGAATTTTCACTGTGATTACTCACCTTCTTCATTATGCCTGTCTTCCTCTTGCTAAAAGTTGTGTATCGCCTCAACTTGTTGTCGATAAATTCCATTTTTATCTTTACACGTCCACGTGTCTTCTTCCCCGGCTTTGCGCCAGCAACACCTCCGGGGACTAAACCATAAGCCCCGGGTGGTACCCCAGTCCCCTGCCCTGTTACCGCAGCCTCCATCTCCAGTCTCTCCCGCTTTACACCTCTTCTGTTGTCTCTGATTGATCCCATCATGTCGTCATCATCCCCCGAGTCCGAATCAGCGTCTGACCCACTGCACCCCATGGGCGCACACTTTTTGTCTGGGTCGTACCGGCTGCCTCCGTGAACCCCAACTCCCGTATTCAAACTTCCGATGCCTCCATGGCCGGCGGTCTGTAGAGTCGTCAGTCCCGTCCCGCTCACTGGTCTTGCCCCACCTCTTGGACCCACTTCTGGACCGTTGCCCCCCAACATCCCAACCGCACCGGTGCTGTCGCTGACCCCAGTTGTCGTCTGCACTGCTCTGACCAACACAGGGCGAATTCCACTCCCAATAACGACAGAACCGTGACCTGTGTTACCACTGACAGACGCTGATCCGTTTCCAGATGGTGCTGATCCAGCCTGGCTTGGTAACATTCTATTTAGAGGACCCGGTCTCTGAAATCGCCAGCCGGAGCGCGTGTTAGTAAAATTACGGCACAGCTCATGCAACCCAACCACCAAAAAGGTAAACAAACAGCGAAAATGAGGACATTGCGAAATTGGCGTCTGTTTGAAACCACCAACGTAAACTTTCAAAAGTGATGCTGCCCCTAGGACTCATCAGCCCGGTACAGCTTGGCTCAACCTCCTCTATTTCCAAAACTCCGAGCAATTTCTCAAAAAGGAAAAGGCGTAGAGCGCATTAGTTATTACTCCGCCATGTCATGTAGTTCACACCTTAAACGCTTCAAGTGTCATCGGTATCCGCCTTCAAAGCACAAACGCTGAAAATATTTAATCGAATATCACTATTTTAGCCGTGCATTTGCACACAAACCTGATGCCTTTTGAAATAATGTATCAGATAGTGGATTAATATTACAACCCAAGAACTACTTTCCTCCTTATAAAGAGATACAATGTTTCCTTTTATGGAGTTGTCTCTCCTTATTTGGCGAGTCAAAGCGTCGTCTACGGATTGGCCGATGAGGTTCTCAGTAGAGCTACCATTGGTCAATAGAGCATGTTTATTAGAATAAATACCAAAATGGTTGCGCTGTACACGACGTCAATGTGGTCATGCGTTGAGATATTGAAATATCAAAACATGCATGCCCTCAAAGCAGCGTAGTATTTCATTTGTATCAAGACAGTAAATTAAGGGATATAATAATAGTATAATAAACGTGTTATAGACAATAATAAACGTGTTATGCCTAAGAACAGGATAGTGGGTCTTAGAATTTACTATAGCTAAATAGCTAAATAAATGGTGGTACTATCTAAAATATCACATTTAGAAAATAATTCAAAAGCAGATTGAATTTGAACATTACATGTTCCAAATTTTAATAAATACTTTATCTGATGGTAATAGCCTAAATCATTTTGGCATAATCTTGTTAGAATGAGCGACATTGGATGTTGTTAAATACTTAGTAATAAAATGTTATAACTTTACATATTAGAGGTCATTCACACTCCTGCTTACACAAATAACCTTCAATCAAGGGCCATGGACAACAAGCCCAGTAGATCATTGCAGAATAAATCAGGCCAATCAAGGGTCAATGTCATCATTAATGATAAGCAGTAGGCCTACATATCACAGGCAACAGAATATTGGGAGCACAGTAGGATCACAGTATTACACATAAATACCCTCTATACCTATGCAAATACTCAATGGAAACAGTATTAGTAAGCATGAGTACAACTAGCTCTCCCATATCAGCTCTCCCATATCAGCTCTCCCATACCCCCCCAGATTTTTTTAATTGTATTTTTTTTTAATACAGTTTGGACACACCTACTCATTCAAGGGTTTTTCTTTATTTTTACTATTTTATACATTGTAGAATAATAGTGAAGACATCAAAACTATGAAATAACACATATGGAATCATGTAGTAACCAAAAAAAGTGTTAAACAAATCAAAATATATTTTAGATTCTTCAAAGTCCCCACCCTTTGCCTTGATGGCAGCTTTGCACACTCTTGGTATTTTCTCAACCAGCTTACATGTGGTAGTCACATGAATACATTTCAATTAACAGGTGGAAATGCATTGCTAAAAGTTAATTTGTGGAATTTCTTTCCTTATAAATGCGTTTGAGCCAATCAGTTGTATTGTGACAAGGTAGGGGTGGTATACAGACGATACAGCTTTGCACACTCTTGGCATTCTCTCAACCAGCTTCATGAGGAATGCTTTTACAAGAGTCTTGAAGGAGTTCCCACAATGCTGAGCACTTGTTGGCTGCTTTTCCTTCCCTCTGCAGTCCAACTCATCTCAAACCATCTCAATTAGGTTGAGGTCGTGTGATTGTGGTGGCCAGGTCATCTGATGCAGCACTCCATCACTCTCCTTCTTGGTCAAATAGCCCTTACACAGCCTGGAAGTGTGTTGGGTCACTGTCCTGTTGAAAAATAAATGATGGTCCCATTAAGCGCAAACCAGATAGAATGGCATATCGCTGCAGAATGCTTTGGTAGCCATGCTGGTTAAGTGTGCCTTGAATTCTAAATTAATCACAGACAGTGTCACCAGCAAAGCACCCCCACACCATCACACCTCCTCCATGCTTCACGGTGGGAACCACACATGCGGAGATCATCCGATCACCTACTCTGCGTCTCACAAAGACACGGCGGTTGGAATGAAAAATCTCAAATTTGGACTCGTCAGACCAAGGACAGATTTCCAGCAGTCTAATGTCCATTGCTCGTGTTTCTTGGCCCAAGTAAGTCTCTTCTTATTATTGGTGTTCTTTAGTTGTGTTTTTTTTGCAGCAATTCGACCATGAAGGCCTGATTCAAGCAGTCTCCTCTGAACAGTTGATGTTGAGATGTGTCTGTTACTTGAACTATGTGAATCATTTATTTGGGCTGCAATCTAAGGTGCAGTTAACTCTAATGAACGTATCCCCTGCAGCAGAGGTAACTCTGGGCCTTCCTTTCCTGTGGCGGTCCTCATGAGAGCCAGTTTCATCATAGCGCTTGATGGGTTTTGCGACTCCACTTGAAGAAACTTTAGAAGTTCTTGAAATGTTCCGGATTGACTGACCTTTATGTCATAAAGTAATGATGGACTATCATTTCTCTGTTTATTTGAGCAGTTCTTGCCATAATATGGACTTGGTCTTTTACCAAACAGGGCTATCTTCTGTATACCACCCCTACCTTGTCACAATACAACTGATTGGCTCAAAAGCAATAAGAAGGAAATACATTCCACAAATGAATGTTTAACAAGGCACTGTTAATTGAAATCCATTCCAGGTGACTACCTCATGAAGCTGGTTTACAGAATACCAAGAGTGTTCATAGCTGTCATCAAGGCAAAGGGTGGCTACTTTGAAGAATCTCAAATATAAGATATATTTGGATTTGTTTAACACTCCTTTGGTTACTACATGATTCCATATCTGTTATTTCATAGTTTTGATGTCTTCACTATTATTCTACAAAGTAGGAAATAGTCAAAATAAAGAAAAACCCTTGAATGAGTAGGTGTGTCCAAACTTTTGAATGGTACTGTACATTAACAGCCTGGACTATACACTGCTTACACTATACACTGCTTACACGCTTACACACTATACACTGCTCATTACCTGTTTTTTCAAGCTCTGTCCTTCTAGGAAGAGTTAGCAACATCATGGGGCTGTGAAGTTCTATGTCAGCCCAAGATCCTGTTGCCTCCAGCCTCGATCCTGTGTGACCGTCCATTCATGTAAACACACATCAGAGACAACACAGCTCTTATAGAGTACAGAGTACAGGCCTACAATGACACATCCCTAAAGCCTCAGAGGGGCATTTGTCAAACAATCTTTCTTTAACTTCTACAAAGTTCTTTACACTGCTGGCTCTTCAGTATCTCCAATCTCTCCAGTCTACATGGCCCTGTATACATACATTGATGTTGGTCAACTCATGCACGACACAATGCTTGTGGCACAACTGATATTTTTGTGACACAGTGGAGGGTTAGTCTGCACAAAACTTGTACACAGCCATTGTGTGGCATCTCCACAACACTAGTGTACTTATTTTTGTACAGAAAAACACTCCATTGTATCACAACCATACACTACTAGAGAAAAGGGTTCCAGAAGGGTTCTTCGGCTGTCCCAATCGGAGAACCCTTTTTGGTTTCAGGTAAGAAGAACCCTTTTGGGTTCCATGTAAGAACCCTGTGTGGAAAGGGTTCTACATGAAACCCAAAAGGGTTCTAACCTGGAACCAAAAAGGGTTATTCAAAGGGTTCTCCTATGGGGACAGCCAAAGAACCCCTTTAAATTCTAGATTGCACCTTTTCTTCTAAGAGTGTACATGCAAAACGTGTTGCACATCAGTTTCACAACTTGAGCGTGTATGGGGCCAATCAATATGAGTTCTATGTAACACAGAAATTAGAAAGACGAGACACCTTGTTTAAAAACACATGAAACTTTATTGGTAGCAGCTTGTATACATTGTGGTTACTGTGGCAATTAGCTGAAGCGGATTCAAAAACAGGCCTAAGTGTGAGCACATAGCCTTCATAAAAAACAAAAAACAATTTCGCACTAAAAACCATTTTAAAAAAGCAAGGTCTTTACAAACAAAAAAGGCCATTACATTTTGATTAGATATTGTGTAAAGGGAAGGAGCCAGCAGCATACCACCCTGCATACCACTGCTGGCTTGCTTCTGAAGCTAAGCAGGGTTGGTCCTGGTCAGTCCCTGGATGGGAGACCAGATGCTGCTGGAAGTGGTGTTGGAGGGCCAGTAGGAGGCACTCTTTCCTCTGGTCTAAAAAAATATCCCAATGCCCCAGGGCAGTGATTGGGGACACTGTCCTGTATAGGGTGCCGTCTTTCGGATGGGACGTTAAACGGGTGTCCTGACTCTCTGAGGTCATTAAAGATCCCATGGCACTTATCGTAAGAGTAGGGGTGTTAACCCCGGTGTCCTGGCTAAATTCCCAATCTGGCCCTCAAACCATCATGGTCACCTAATAATCCCCAGTTTACAATTGGCTCATTCATCCCCCTCCTCTCCCCTGTAACTATTCCCCAGGTCGTTGCTGCAAATGAGAACGTGTTCTCAGTCAACTTACCTGGTAAAATAAAAAATAAAAAAAGGAGGGAAAACAGCTAATTATCCTTCATTTACCAGGCACTTAAGAGTCCCTTGAAGAGCATTGGTGACTTGTAGTCAGACTCTTCTTTGTAATAACATATGTATAACCCTACTGACTGCATTAAGAGATCAAAGTATCTTTTAATGAAAAAATATGGTTAAAAAAGACAGGACCTTAAAAATAAATAAAAAGGTTCCCGTAAGTACATCCTTCTACAATATGATAGTAATAAAAAGAGATATTTTTAAGTGAAGTTAGTGTATGGCTTCTACATTACGTACACATCGCCTGGTGGAATGTGCAACATTGCACAAAATCATTGGACCAGCTAGAAAATTACGGGTATTGTGATTGGACCTCTGAAGAGACAGCGTTGCAGGTTATGTTGAAATGACAGACTGCAACAGTGATAGCATGGTTATATATGTAATATGTGGTCTATTATATGGTAAATTCCGTCAATGATGGTCACCATTGAGCACTTCAGAGTTAAAATGACATGCTCAGAAGAGATTAAAAAGTGCACACAAGCAAAACTCACTCACTCTAAATAATCCTTGGCTATACATTTGACAGTACTTTTGTTCATGTGAAGTTCATATTTCAACCAGACAAGTCAATCCATTGAGTTCCCCAGACACAATGTGTAACTGACTATAAAATAGGGTAAAAATGTTAATAGTATAAACCTTCATGCGAAACCTTGTTCATTTGTGCTTCTACCCTGATGGTTGCCTCTTCAACAGATATCAGAACAAGTTCAAACAACAGCATCAGTGGCACACATTTTTTATTTATTTATTTATTTCACCTTTATTTAACCAGGTAGGCTAGTTGAGAACAAGTTCTCATTTGCAACTGCGACCTGGCCAAGATAAAGCATAGCAGTGTGAACAGACAACACAGAGTTACACATGGAGTAAACAATAAACAAGTCAATAACATGGTAGAAAAAAGAGAATCTATATACAATGTGTGCAAAAGGCATGAGGTAGGCAAAAAATCGAATAATTACAATTTAGCAGATTAACACTGGAGTGATAAATCATCAGATGAACATGTGCATCCTTGAGGCTGCAAATTCCATTTTCTATATTTTTGCATATTTTTGATACTGAACATTATCAAATCTTCAACCAAAACCAAATATTAGATAAAGGAAATCTGAGTTTACAAAAAATATATATACTTGTTTTAATTAACAAAGTTATGCAACATCCAATTCCCCTGTGTGAAAAAGTAATTGCCCCCTTACTCACAATAACTGGTTGTGCCATCTTTAGGTGCAATGACTCCAACCAAACGCTTCCTGTAGTTGTTGATCAGCCTCTCTCATCGCTGTGGAGCAATCGTGGCCCACTCTTCCATGCAGAACCGCTGTAACTCAGCGACATTTGTGGGTTTTCAAGCATGAACTGCTCGTTTCAAGTCCTGCCACAACATCTCAATTGGAATTAGGTCTGGACTTTGACTAGGCCATTCCAAAACTTCATTTGTTTAGCTTTTTATCCATTTGCATGTAGATTTGATTTTGTATCATTGTCTTCCTGAATGTCCCTGCTGCGCTTCAGCTTCAGCTCACATAAGGATGGCCTGTCATTCTCCTGTAGAATTCTCTGTCACAGAGCAGCATTCATGGTTCCTTCTATTAACTTGTTATGGATAGGGGGCAGCATTTTCATGTTTGGATGAAAAGCGTGCCCAGAGTAAACTTCCTGCTACTCAGTCCCAGTTGCTAATATATGCATATTATTAATAGATTTGGATAGAAAATACTCTGAAGTTTCTAAAACTGTTTGAATGATGTCTGTGAGTATAACAGAACTCATATGGCAGGCGAAAACCTGAGAAAAATCCAATTTCAACTCTTGGCCTATCCAATACACAGTGTTTAGGGGGTCATTTTGCACTTCCTAAGGCTTCCACTAGATGTCAACAGTCTTTAGAAACTTTTTTGATGCTTCTACTGTGAAGTGGAGCCGAATGAGAGGGGAATGAGTCAGAGGTCTGCCAGAATGCCTTGAGCTCATGACGCTCGTTCACGTGAGAGCGAGCTCTGTTCCATTGCTTTTCTGAAGACAAAGGAATTCTCCGGGTTGGAACATTATTGAAGATTTATGTTAAAAACATCCTAAAGATTGATTCTATACTTCGTTTGACATGTTTCTACGGACTGTAATATGACTTTTCGTCTGAACTTTTGCCTGGACCTGCCCGCGCGTCGTGAGTTTAGATTGTGTACTGAAGGCGCGAACCAAAAGGAATAATTTGGACATAAATTATGGACTTTATGGAACAAATCAAACATTTATTGTGGAACTGGGATTCCTGGGAGTGCATTCTGATGAAGATCATCAAAGGTAAGTGAATATTTATAATGCTATTTCTGACTTATGTTGACTCCAACATGGCGGATATCTCTTTGGGTTGATTTGTCGTCTGAGCGCCGTACTCAGATTATTGCATGGTTTGCTTTTTCCGTAAAGTTTTTTTGAAATCTGACACAGCGGTTGCATTAAGGAGAAGTATATCTTTAAATCTGTGAATAACACTTGTATCTTTTATCAATGTATATTATGAGTATTTCTGTGATTTGATGTGGCTCTGTGCAAATTCACGGGATGTTTTGGAGGCAAAGCCAAATGTAAACTGAGGTTCTTGGATATAAATATGAACTTGATCGAACAAAACATATATGTATTGTGTAACATGTTGTCCTGGGAGTGTCATCTGATGAAGAATATCAAAGAAATATCAAAGGTTAGTGATTCATTTTATCAATATTTCTGCTTTTTGTGACTCCTCTCTTTGGTTGGAAAATCGCTGTATGCAGCACTGTGGCTAGCACACTCACGTAGCTACTACACTGTGGATGGTTAACTATCTAGTAGGGGAACAATTGTACTTTTAATGAATGACTGTGCGTTTATTTAGTTACTAACGCTAGCTAGCTACCTATTTGCAAAGTACCAGCTAGCTGATTAATTGTGTTTTCATTATTGTATCTTTTCTGTGACTAGTTGCTGACCTAACATAATGATATGTCTGCTTTCGTCGAAAAGCTTTTTTGAAATCTGACACTGTGGTTGGATTAACGACAATTTTATCTTTAAAATGGTGTCTAATACCTGTATGTTTGAGAAAATTGAATTATGAGATTTCTGTTGATTGAATTTGGCGCCCTGCAATTTCATTGGCTGTTGCCGAGGGGTTCCGTTAGCGGAACGGGGTCCCAGTCCTAGACAGGTTAAGGCAAGTCGTCCAGGTCCTGAGGCAACAAAGCTTCCCCAAACCATCACACTACCATGCTTGACTCTTGGTTTTTACTATGGAATGCAGTGGTTGGTTTTCACCAGGCATAATGGGACCCATGTCGTCCAAAAAGTTGAGTGAAGTTTGCCATAAAGCACCTGCCATAAAGCAGACAGATTATTCAAAAGTATAACTTTTTGGACGATATGGGTCCCATTATGCCTGACGAAAACCAAACAATGCATTCCACAGTAAGAACCTCATAACAAAGGTCAAGGTGGTAGTGTGATGGTTTGGGGATGTCCCATTGCACTCTAGCAACTCCTTGTGGCAGACTGGGCAACTGAAAGCTGACAACGGTTGCCAGCTGGACGGTGTTTCCTACGACACATTGGTGCGGCTGGCTTCCGTGTTAAGCGAGCAGTGTGTCAAGAAGCAGTGTCGCTTGGCAGGGCCGTGTTTCCGAGGACACATGGCTCTCAACCTTTGCCTCTCCCGAGTCCGTACGGGTGTTGCATCAATGGGAGAAGACTGTAACTACCAATTGGATATCACGAAATTGGGGCGAAAAAGCAGTAAAAATACACATCTGTAAAAGAATATTTAATAAATAAATATATATGCAAAAGTAGAGAAAATTAGAAAGGGGGCAAATAAGTTTTCACGGTACTGTACATACAGCATTCAGGTGGTGAGTCCAGTGCAGCACATACACAATGTGCCCCCTGCTGGACAAAGGTAGTTTAAATTCTCCTCCTGGATTAGTTGGGGGGATTTAAGGGTTGATTGAGGCCCTGGTAGGCAAGGAGAGGCACTATAGTTCTTATGGTTCCTGTGCTGCAGGGTCATAGAGGAGAGGGAGGGCGTCTATAGGACACACCCTGAGAGACCCATGCCAGGCATGGGCACAGTGAAACCACGTGAGCAAAGAGGGACAGCGTCAGTGGGGCATGCCTTCCATGCTGCAATTAAGGCAAATGTAAACTCCTGGCACTCCTCCTCACATGAAACCATCTACACACACGCAAGGGTATAAAAAAGTATTATCTTCTTCTTATCCACACGTCCTTAGAAATAATAACTCCTTGCCACCCCCCTCGTCCTTGAAATCTGTGTGACTCAGAATCCAGCACTTCTGTGTTCATTTGGGAGGGGGGCAGAGATGGAGGTGCGGTGGGGTCAGTTGTCCTCCTCTCAGGCTTTACTGTCAGAGGACAGCTCCCCCGGGGCGTTGACGACCTCACTGAAGGAGGGGCTCTCTTTGAGACTGGGGGCTCAGCAGCGGCACATGAGCTTGTAAACTTGGGCACGGGCAGCTTAATCTTGCCTGCTTGCAGACCTGGGGAGAGAAGAGTGGAGGGGAGAGACAGGGGAGGTTAGACTTGGGATACAGAATGTACAGGTCAATGTGATTTAACTCATTCACTCCATTCTTATAGCGCAATGAGTCAAATCATCATAAGAATAGAGTAAAGCTGGTTCTGGTAGGGAATTCATAAGAATGATTGGGCAGATAGCCTGCCCTCAGCTTGATAATAAAATGATGATACTGTATGTGCCACTTAGCACACTTTGTCAAGGTGACCTACAGTATAGTGTATCTCAATACAATGTCAAGCAAATACAAGTTGTTCTCCTAACAGAACCATAAAAATGATTAATCACAGTCCTGCGATTGACACTCGAGAATAGCTTGAAGTTACCCCAAGAATAGGAGAGTGGCCGTGTCCGAAATCTGTCTTGCTTACTACTTACTAAAACTGCATGCTGTGCACTAATTGTACTACATACTATTTAGAATGTACTGTATAGTAAAACATAAGTCAACTACAGTTTACTTATGTAAAATATCAACATACTAGGCTCATCCATACTGAGAATGTGTAATCTAATGCACAATTGCGTTGTTTCCAGCCATTCGTTCATTTTGGTACAGCTCATCACCTTAACTGATTATTGGCTGTTGTCAAACGCACGTGGGTCTGGAAAGATGATTCTCATACTAGATGAAAAACCCAAATAGTCTGACATCCTGGCATTTAACATTTTAGAAATTTCACATACTATAAGGAGGATAGGAAAGGATGAACTTTAATGTCCCTAGGGGAAAATTGTCAGACACACAGTACTACTGTACACAAATTAGACACTACATTACGCACTCAACATAATACATACATTGCACATTACCATTATCATCATACACTTCTCATATAGCCACATAAGTAATACTTTGCTTATTCCCTTATTCTGTCAGTAGCGTACTAACAGCTCAGTTTTACTTATTGTCGTTTTGGTATTTGAAGGACATGGGAATGCTTACACCTGTTCAGCTTACATGTGGGGACCCTATAGCGTATGTCTGAGGGGAGGAGGTATCCTATAGCATCTGCCTGAGGGGAGGAGAGATATTAGTGTCTGCCTGAGGGGAGGGGGGACCTTATAACGTCTGCCTGAGGGGAGGAGGGACCCTATAGTGTCTGCCTGAGGGGAGGAGGGACCCTATAGTGTCTGCCTTAGGGGAGTAGGGACCCTATAGGTCTGCCTGAGGGGAGGAGGGACCCTATAGTGTTTGCCTAAGGGGAGGAGGGTCCCTATAGTGTCTGCCTGAGGGGAGGAGGGACACTACAGTGTCTGAAGGGAGGAGGGACTCTATAGTGTCTGAGGGGAGGAGGGACCCTAAAGCATCTGAGGTGATACTCACGAGTAAAGGACATGGGAAGGATCTGGTTTTATCTGATCTAAAAAAAAAAATGGTCTGTTATGGCAATTTGGGATTTCAGTTGGACTGATAAATTGTCAAACTAGACTGTGATGCCGTATCTCAAGATACTCTCTATGAGTGCATAGTATAACAGGAGCATTATTTTCAGCATTGCGGACAACCATAGGCGCGTGGTTGCCGACAGATGTGGGGTCAAACACCATCTCCTGTTAACTCTAACCTGTTGAGTATGGCTAGACAGGAATGAGTGGTAACACCTTATGGTATAGGGGTTAACACGCATCTGCTTTAACTGGCTGAGTAGGACATGTGGCTGTATTGTCTTAAATGCTGAACTGAAATCAATAAATAACAGTCTAGCATAGGCCTTGGGATTTTCCAGATGTTGATTGCATCATGAGTCCCACGATTTTGCTTATAGGCATTTTGTAAGGATCGAACACAGGGTTCACATCTGAACGGAGCTCCCACACCATGGTCTTTTCAAAACACTTCATTACGATGGGGGTCAGCGAAACAGGTCTAAAGTCATTATTTTCTTTTGGACAAGGCTTTTTGGGGACTGGAGTGATAATGGCCTTTTTCCAAATGGATGGGAGAGAATGGGAGTCTACAGACCACTGATAGGTCTGCATATGTATATGTTTTTAGAAGAAATATTGTCCGCTATTATCATCAGTCATTTTCCATCCAAGTTCTCAGATCCCGGTGCCTTGTCATTGAGAACAATCATTTTTTCACCTCTTCCACACTCACTTTACAGAATTCAAAATTTTTATTTTGGTGTTTCATAATTTTGACAGATATACTTGGATGTGTAGTATCAGCGTTTTTTGCTGGCATGTCATTCCTAAGTTTGCTGATCTTTGAAGTAGTTTGCAATATCAGTCGATTTGGTGATGAATGAGCCATCTGATTCAATGAATGGTGGAGCCGAGTTTGCCTTTTTCCCAAAATGTAATTGAAGGTGCGCCAAAGTTTTTCTTATCATTCTTTATGTCATGTATCTTCGTTTCATGTATAGTTTCTTCTTTTTGTTCAGTTTAGTCACATTATCTCTCAATTTACAGTGCATTTGCCAATCGTTTGTGCAGCCAGACTTATTTGCCATTCCTTTTGCCTCATCCCTCTCAACCATACAATTTTTCAATTCACTGGGATTTAACAGTTGTTACAGTAATTTTCTTAATAAATCTTCTTCAGGCTAGGGTCTGTTTTTCTCAATTTCCACCGGATTGACGTGCCCAAAGTAGCTGCCTGGCTTCAGATCGATGGTGCCAACTAAATTGACTTTTTGGAATATAAAGACAGATTTTATATAACAAAACGACACTAAATGTTGTAGCTGGGACCCTTTGGATGACAAATCAAAAGGAAGATTTTCAAAAAGTGCATATTTAATCGCTATTTGTGAATTTATGTGCTGGTGGAAAAATGTTGATGTGGGGCGCCGTCCTCAAACAATCGCATGGCATGCTTTCGCTGTAAAGCCTATTGTAAATCGGACAGTGCAGTTAGATTAACAAGAATTTAAGCTTTAAACCGATATAAGACACTTGTATGTTCCTAAATGTTAAATATCCATAATCTTTATGATTATTTATTTGAATTGCGTGCCCTCCAGTGTCACTGGAAGTTGTACTGCTAGTGGGACGCCTAGCCTTAGGGTGCATGCTTATTAGTAACTGGGATAAGCAACGTTTATTTGCTCCTCATTACACACCACAGACCAACAAATATTCTTTACAACAACATAGGAATCACTACAACACTTCTTGTATGACCTCTTATACACTATATTAGGCCCAGCCTTTGGAACTTTGGTTTTCCTAGATATGGCTACTATATTGTGCTCACTACATCCGATAGATCTGGATAATTCTTTCAAGCACATTTCTGTAGCATTAGTAAACATGTGATCAATACATGATATCAATCCTGTGCTGTTTAACCACCCTGGTAGGTTGACTGATGGTAGGTTGACTGCACTGGTTACAGTTTGAAGCTTTTTCTTGAGTAGGCAGCTTGATGAAAGCCAGGCAATATTGAAATCACCCAGAAAATATACATTCTATGAACACAATCATCAATAACAATGGAATCAATCACATTCAGAGAAGTCATGTACATCAAATTTTACATTAAAAAAAAAATGTATTAATTGGCCTTGGTCTGCAATGATTTTTGCAGCATGTTGGTGGACAGTCAGCCACTTGGGCAGCAGCCCTCGCAGCCTTGGCACTAGGGGGTACATACACAGAGCAGATAAGACATATTATTTTCTCATACCCAATCAGCCTACTATCAGAACAGAAGTACCAGGGCTACAAACTGGAGAGAGTCCAAAAAGGTGACACTTTTTTGGGGCACTGAAACATGCAAAAAATCCCTGCTAGGGCGATACATTTTTATTTTAATATCAGCTTTAAAATGCTAATATCTAATGACTTAGGCTGGATCCCTTCTTGAAATGCAGGTTTTAACTAATTAAACAAAGAATATGATCTGCATGATCAGTTTCTGTGTCTAAAAGAAAGTGGTAAATGTGAACCTATCTCACTGCTTAAAAAATGTAAGGAAAGCAATCCAATGTTATTTGTTGCCTAGACTTTACTGCAAATGACACAAGTCCAGAGAAAAAAAAACTACACACAAATATTGCAGTTAGCCATGACAGCCTTTATAATAGAACGCTTGTGACCACATACATCTAAATATTGCAATTGGGGGAAAAAACATCTTAAAGTAGAAATAGAATGAAAGAGGCATTCTATTTTTGCTCTATTATAGTGGCCACTATGTAGACATCGATCAAGTGCACCAACAAAAATAACGTTCACTGTGTAAAATGTTTTATAATCCCCCTCACTCACAAGTGTTACGCTATGTCAAGTTCAACAAGACAAAAGCAATGTCTTTGGGCTACACTGCACGTTATTACATTGTACACTTTCTGCCTGTGGACATGTGTTCTACAATGTGCTAGCAGCAGAGCATGAGACCCGTTGTTGGCATAATTGATTTCTTTCAGGCAGAGCAAAAAAGACCTTAGACCTGGCATAGACCTTTTTATCCACTGTATTGAAAAAGTGAGAAATAGGAAAAAGTGTGGTGTTCCTTTCACCTCTATAGTGGCATCCAGTTTAAGCCAAGCCCAGCTCCACTTCATCCCTGAATGCACTTGTTTAACAAGCAACGCCTCATTTTCACCTAATTCTCTCATTCTGAAATGAACCACATACTATAGAGGGAAAATATTAGTTCATAGATAGTAGTTAGTTCGTTAGCTAGTTAACATTTCAGATTGCCAGGGTCCAGTAAGCAACAAACGTTATAACTTGAGGAACGGCAAGGAGTCGTATACCAGTTAATACTATAAGGAATTGTTTAGGTTACTAACGTTAGCTCATCTGTTGTTGTAACGTCAACTAGCTGTCTGACTTTATTAGCCAGCTAATTTTCACACCATAAACTTAATTACTTTATCACCTAAATTGGCTAATGTTGCTCAACAGTTCTCAGGCTAACTAACGGATAATTTGATCCAGTTAGCAAGATGCTAACAATTATTGTTCCACCACACTTGCTCCCTCACCTCAAACTTTCCAAATGCCAGTTTTTCGGTTTCAGCTCATGAAGTAGCTTCATCACCATCTCACCCCCATCGTCAGGCTTTTCACCTACTTCTTCATTATCATTCAGGGGAAGCGCTGCTGTAACTGGCAAACTCCCTTTCCACTCTCTGCTGTCTTTCCAGAGTGCGCGCTGATGCTGTAACTAGCAAGTTGGTTGTCTCTTCTCTCCAGTCGGTGCTGCATTCTGTTGTTATGTGAATGATTGGCTGAGCCTTGGATACAGCTAGTATTGCTCCAAATGCACTTCACTCATTCGCTTACAGCCAGTAGTGATCTAAAGCCCCCCCTTCTGAACAGTGATTGCTCAGCCATTGGATTACAAAGATTGGTG
Source organism: Salvelinus fontinalis (assembly GCF_029448725.1). Lineage (NCBI taxonomy): Eukaryota > Metazoa > Chordata > Actinopteri > Salmoniformes > Salmonidae > Salvelinus > Salvelinus fontinalis. Next base: position 36,824,224 of record NC_074665.1, read on the forward strand.
GGCACTATGTAGTCTGGTAAATTGCACTAGTCAAAGTACTTCATTTCAAAATTTCTATTGATTTATACAAGCCTTCCAGCACCTCATCATCACTGAGTTTGGTGTATGGCAGTTCCCCGTGGTTAAACACCTCCCACACGAGCACCCAGAAGGCCCAGACCTCTGATTTGGTGGAGAAGTCAACCTCAAACACAGACTCGGCCGGTAAACAGTGCAGGGGGATCCACACCTGCTGGTAGTGGTAGTACTCTCACTGCAGACAGACCAACACACGTATTGAGGGTCAGACAAACAGACTAATGTCGAGAGTTTAATTATGTGCATGATGTTACTATTTTGTCTTGACTTTATGCTTAACCAAGGCTGCATACATTATCCTAGTACAAATGTGCTATACTTTCTTTTCACATGATGGACCGTCACTACACGTGGCAGGCCCCATGACTTGTGACTTGTTGTAAACGTCCTTGCTGAGGCTGAGAGCTGAGATTTTGACACTGCGTGGGCTGCTGATTAGACAGTTACGGGCAGCCAGGTCCTTGTGAACAAAGCGGTGATTGGACATATGCTCCATCCCATGAGCTACCTGGGCACAGATGGATACCTGGGTAGACAGAGAGAGCGAGAGAGACAGAGAAAGGGCATTGGCATATAATACAAAGCTGCTCAACTCAGATCCAGAATGGCATGAATCAGGCAGGTTTTACATAGGGTTTATAAAAGCTGTCTAAAGCCCCATTAGACAAAGCAATCCAATTAGAGAAAAAATGACTAATTTGCATCAAAATGCAGACACCTGTGTACCCTCCAGCTGGCACATGGTTTCCAACAGAGCTTAATGATTGTGTTGTGTGCTTGTTTTTCAAATTAAATGAGCAAATCGCATCCAACATGTAGTGAATGCTACTTACTTTGGTCTTTGTGCTGATAGGTTGAGACTTGATTGTCTCATCTTTGCTTTGGTAGATTCTCAAGAACTGTTTCAGATCTCCTTATTTCCAAGGAAACCGAAAAAGAAAATAAATGAGAAAAATAGAGAATCAAGTGTAAAAAGAAATTAAAACAGCAGTATAACAATAAATATAATACACTTAGAGGCATGTCTCAAGGTTAGTAACGTAATCTATTAGCGTACTCAAATTAAATGTAATTAGTCTCTTTTCCACTGCTCGTTACTAACAAGAACCACTTGTTCTCTGCTGAGAATCTTCCATGAGAGCAACAATACATCTCAGTGCACAGCTAAGAATGAATGACCTCAGGAACTCACCTATATATACAGTACATTATAAAGAATTGTACACATTAATACAAGTTGTGTGATTAAATTGCTCAATTAGTTGTGATACCACTACCATGAACCATCTCTCTAGAAAATCCATTCAGGTACGAATTCTCTAAACAGATAACATTTTCAGCTACCACTTTGGTAGAAAGGTTTGAATGGATATTTTGTTAGCCATAATTCTGTGGTTCAGCTTGGGAGCTCACACTTCAGGGTTTTACAGGACATTTGAGAAATCTCCCAGACCCATATGCATTTGGTGCGTAACCTGATTAGGGCGTGCACCCACAGGTGCTCAGAATGACCGAATTATCGTAATTAATTATGGCAATTAATATTAACCTTTTCACCAGTGAGTTCCAAATATCTCTAACGGTCGCCCCAGCATGAGTTGTTTTATGCAAGTGAAATCAGAATGCACTCACTGTTCCAAATTGTGATTGTTAATAAGCAACGGGATAGTTAACACGCGCTGCCTGCTAATTTTCTTTAGGCTGTTTCAACATGTCAATTTCCAATTATTTTCGATAAAGTTGTATTTTCTAACAACAGTTTGAATTGAGGTGTGTTCCGCCTCATTAATTCACATAGAAGTAGCCCATTTCAGTATTTATGTTTGAGGCTTTACCATGCCGGACAAACTTCCCTCTTCGAGGAGAGCCCTTCACATTTTTTACGCACATCAAGTATGCAGACATTTGCGCAGTCTTGCACTAAACTGGCTGGTTTTCTGACCGGTGTTCGCATTGTTGCTTTCTTTACAAATAATAACTTTGGACATGTGTGAGTTCCTATCAAAGTAAGTGCCTTATGTCGTGTTGTCGTTTCTACTGTAGCATACAGTATGTATGTATGTATGTATGTATGTATGTATGTATGTATGTATGTATGTATGTATGTATGTATGTATATTATCAGTCAAATGTTTGGACCCACCGACTCATTCAAGGGTTTTTCTTTATTTTTACTATGTTCTACATTGTCGAATAACAGTGAAGACGTCAAAACTATGAAATAACACATATGGAATCATGTAGTTACCAATGACTACTATGTGGTCCCATCTGGTTTGCGCTTAGTGGGACTACCATTTGTTTTTCAACAGGACAATGACCCAACACACCTCCAGGTTGTGTAAGGGCTATTTGACGAAGAAGGAGAGTGCTGCATCAGATGACCTGGCCACCACAATCCCCCAACCTCAACCCAATTGAGATGGTTTGGGATGAGTTGGACCGCAGAGTGAAGGAAAAGAAGCCAACAAGTGCTCAGGATATGTGGGAACTCCAAGACTGTTGGAAAAGCATTCCAGGTGAAACTGGTTGAGATAATTCCAAGAGTGTGCAAAGCTGTCATCAAGGCAAAGGGTGGCTACTTGGAATAATCTCAAATATAACATATATTTTGATTTGTTCAACACTTTTTTTGGTTTAGATTATTGCATAGATTGTAATGGACACCTATGATGTGTGTAAAATGCTTTTTGGGTATTTTGTTGTACTGATTATTATAATGAGCTAATGCTAAGCTATTTGCCAACTATGTGTGGCGCCATGTTTGTTGACATTATACACTGCATTCTGGGTGTCACGTAAATGTCAGTCAGACCAAAGATGTTATAATGAGGTGAAGGAATTGTTCACTCATCTTTTGAGTAAACCTCCGGAAGTGAATGATCGTAGACGACACCCCCCCCACCCCTTCAACATGCATCATGCCAACAGACCAAATTCATCTAGTCTCCTTTTATTATCTTTGGTTGATTGCGAAAAAACAAACATGGCTACACGCACGAACTACCCATCGTCGGATGACTTTTGATTTCTAGAAAGTGTTTTACTCAATTATTTAGATCAATGTTGAGCTCAACCGTGACGTGATGAATTATAAATAGTAATTGCTATTAGCTCATTTATATTGTGGTTTCTATCAGCTGAGTGTTCTCTAAATATGACCGCTTGTGTTAGGTCAATCTTTCCTCAGTTAGCGCTAGGACTAGTGCAGCCTACATTTTCCGGTTTGGATGATTGTGTATGCTGTCTCTATTTCTGTAAATGTCTGAACATTGCATCCAAAAATAAACTGCTCACATTCAGGACATACATTTTTTAAGGAATGTGTTTATTCAAAATGTTTCTGTGGAAAAAAACTGGCTAGCACAAATACTGAGACTGTTGCGTCAATTGAAACTGGTTTGAATAATAATCTTTCTCATCACACTGGTTTGAACATACGCTGCAGGGACCACTGTAGAATGATCACACCCGTTTGTTGGTATGTGTGAAAAGGTTAACAGAACATACAAGTCGAGGATGCAACGATGTGTGGTCCTTCTTACCGAATTCTGATGTGCACTTTGAAGATGTTAGAATAACTGTACACATTTTACTTTTTCAGCCAACAAGACGAGTAACAAACAGAAAAATCACTAGCCTATTTCAATCTACTATCCTCCATTGTAGAAAAGTTGACCGATTTCTATTGGTCAGCTTGTTGAGAAAGAAATAGCCTATTCCAATCAGACTCGGACAGTTGTGGGTAGATAGAACCTGAATTCACACAACCAGTAGGCCTAGGCTACATAAAAATCAAAAATTTTAAAAGCTATGAGACTGATGCAACTGATCAGAAGTTTTAGCTTAAAATGATGATAAACTATTATTACGTCACATTATAAGCACAGCATTGCACCCAAGGCCACAAGAGACCTGAATGTTCGTTCCATAATACATAAGCAGAAAACATTGTTGTCAAAAGGGCACAGCACATGTGAGCGTTTTCATGTGACAGAGATGAAAATATCGTTAGACATGTAGAAAGTGAGGAGATCTAATAGGCTACTTTGAATCAAGGTAAGACATGCCTCATATGTAATAAAACGTTCCGGTTTCAAACAATGAAGTATATTTTTTCAAACTGCATAGCCTACTGCCTCCAGCTCATTGCAAAGTGATGTGTGACGTGCTGATGAAGCCTGCCTTCCATTGCCATTTGAGATGCAGCAGCTCTAGTGCTGTCAGACAGCTTTTCCACTCAAAGGCTCTGTATCTGTATGCTGTATGCATGTGATAAATAAGATACAAGGAATATACTGTAGCCTACACACACAGCAATTTAATTCCACTAAATTATGCAAATGTTCCAATAGACATGACAAGTCAAATGTATGTCCATCGACTGATATTTCCATCAATGAATAGGCTAAAAAGCATTATTTTATAATGTTATTTTTTCTTCTTCTCAGACAATTGACAGGTGGTCATGTCATTTATCGGCTTTTCACATTTTCTATAGGCCAAAAGCCAGCTACTACCTGCGAATGGAAACACTGTCACACTTGCACTCTCAGAAATAATGGTTTAGATTTGCTCCTAAAAGGGAACAACCACTCGTCACTGAGGTGGTACCCTGCAAGGTCCTCCTTTGTACTTTTAGTTATATGTACATAATTGTACCCAAGTTCATACCTCAGTACATTTCTCCACTAGTTCAAAATAATGCTTTTTGCCTTTATATAGTGACACCACAGTGAAAAAGCCACGTGTTCCTTGTAGTGGGAAAAATGTACCTCTAAAACTGGTACAACACTTCCACTCACAGGTGGACAACAATAACTATCTGAAAGCCATGCCCCCACTAAGCCACGCCTAAAATATAATTTCCCAGTGTGCCTTAGATTTTTGAGTGAATTGTAAAGTTACTACCACCCATGACTGCATCTGTTAGTGACTGAGACATGGTTGTTGAATTTGTAAATTTTCAGTCCTGTGGACTTCACCAAGTGAGTTCCTAGGCATATGTTATTATATAATATAAAACATGTCATGACTTGCCCTTTGGGGAGGATCATAGGTGCCCCCGCTCTCTCTCTCCACAGTTTTACAATATATACCTGCAGGAAAACTCTGTCTCCCACTCTCAGAAATGGAAGTTAAATCCCTTTGTTACCACAGAGAGAAACATTGCAGTATGGTAACGTCAAAAGGTTGAATAATTAAACAGTATTTCTGTAATCCAAACATTTGAAATGGTCCATGGGTATTTAAAGAACAATCCTGTCGAATTTGTTAATAATTTGTGATGCAACTAAAGATGGAAGAACAACATAACTGTATCCCTGAATGTGCATATTTCCCCATTACCAGACTTACATCCAAATGTTGGGGAACTGATATGATTAAATATGAGACTAATTGTGAGAAGATGTAATGTGACGTTAGCCTTCTAAATGAGAGAGTTGTTTTTCATATGAAGTCTTAATTAACCAAGTCGGTGGCCATGCCCACGTGAGCACAGACATAATGACAAAAATCGAAATTGTGACAAAATGTACATTTAGTCAAGAAAATGCAGGGACGGGAGTCCCCACGTTGAAATGGCTACTACTCCATAGACCAAGCAGGCAGACGGTGTTGAACCAACGCCACGAATGGTTAAGAAATCTACAAAACTGAAAACTACACAGGAACATTCAGTCTGCAGCTGTTTAAGTACTTTAGTCTGGTAAACGCGACCGAGAACCCCCGGGTAGTATTCTTCATGATCCATTCTGGAGAACATTTCCCAATCATCGATTATAACAGACACTTCCAGAACAAAGGGAACAAGCTACATCTTCAAAAGACTTTGATCTCTGGTGGACAAACCAGAGATCTTCTGTCGACTGACTCTCCAGCAGACGGACCAGCGATTTTAACAGAGAGACAACAAAGGCATACAATTGTAAATATGTAAATTGCAATTATTTCGAATGAGCGGCTGTTCAGATGCCTCACAAGTCCTCAACTGGCAGCTTCATTAAATAGTACCCGCAAAACACCAGTCTCAACGTCAACAGTGAAGAGGTGACTCTGGTATGCTAGCCTTCTAGGCAGAGTTCCTCAGTCCAGTGTCTGTGTTCTTTTGCCCATCTTAATCTTTTCTTTTTATTGGCCAGTCTGATATATTATTTTTTCTTTGCAACTCTGCCTAGAAGGCCAGCATCCCGGAGTCGTCTCTTCACTGTTGACGTTGAGACTGGTGTTTTGCGGGTACTATTTAAGGAAGCTGCCAGTTGAGGACTTGTGAGGCGTCTGTTTCTCAAACTAGACACCAATATACTTGTCCTCTTGCTCAGTTGTGGACTGGGGCCTCCCACTCCTCTTTCTATTCTGGTTAGAGCCAGTTTGCGCTGTTCTGTGAATGGAGTAGTACACAGCTTTGTATGAGATCTTCAGTTTCTTGGCAATTTCTCGCATGTAATAGCTTTCATTTCTCAGAACAAGAATAGACTGACGAGTTTCAGAAGTAAGTTCTTTGTTTCTGGCCATTTTGAGCCTGTAATCAAATGCTGATGATCCAGATACTCAACCAGTCTAAAGAAGGCCAGTTTTATTGCTTCTTTAATCAGCACAACAGTTTTCAGCTGTGCTAACATAATTGCAAAAGGGTTTTCTAATGATGAATTTGCCTTTTTAAAATGATAAACTTGGATTAGCTAACACAACGTGCCATTGGAACACAGAAGTGATGGTTGCAGATAATGGGCCTCTGTACGTCTATGTAGATATTCCATAAAAAATCAGCCGTTTCCAGCTACAATAGTCATTTACAAAATAAACAATGTCTACACTGTATTTCTGATCAATTTGATGTTATTTTAATGGTCAAAACGCGTGCTTTCTTTCAACGGTAGTGTAGGTACAGCAGATCCCCTTATTGTATGGGACACTTAAATGTGCCATGCAATACAATACTCATCTGTTAAACAAAAGCAATTTAGGTGAAAAGAGTCCATAGTCCTAAGGAAATAGAAGGATTTATTGAACAGATTGATAGCAATAAAAATAGAGACAAAGATTTAAAAAAAAACGTAACCTTTATTTAACTAGGCAAGTCAGTTAAGAACAAATTATTATTTACAATGACCACCTAGGAACAGTGGGTTAACTGCCTTGTTGAGGGGCAGAATGGCAGAGTTTTACCTTGTCAGCTCGGGGATTCAATCTAGCAATCTTTTGGTTACTGGCCCAACGCTCTAACCACTAGGCTACCTGCCGCTCCAAGATTAAGTGAGAGTAAAAACAAAAAGAAATGGAGGAACTTATTCGAGAAAGATGAAGCGTAATATATTATAAAAATTAAGCGAACTGTATGGAATAAGGGAAAATGCACCCAATTACTTGTTCATCTTCAATATAGAAATGCTACCAAAAATAATTTGCTGAAACTTGTTTTGTTAGTTTTATTTTCTTATTTTTTCTCCCCAATTTCTTGGTTGGTATCCAATTGGTAGTTACAGTCTTGTCCCATCGCTGCAATTCCCGTACAGACTCGGGAGAGGCGAAGGTCGAGAGCCTCCAAAACATAACCCAACTGCACTGCTTCTTGACACAATGCCCACTTAACCCGGAAGCCAACCGCAGCAATGTGTTGGAGGAAACACCGTGCGACTGAGTCAGCGTGCACTGTGCCCGGCCCACCACAGGAGTCGCTAGGGCGCAATTGGGCAAGGACATCCCTGCCGGCCAAACCCTCCACTAACCCGGACGACGCTGGGCCAATTGTGCGCCACCCCATGGGTCTCCCGGTTGCGACAGAGCCTGGACTCGAACCCAGGTATTATTATATTCCTTTATGATTTATAGCAAAGAGGAAGATGCAACGGCCATTGTTTTGCTTTTGAATAAAACCTGTCATGTTGGTATAAGAACAACATTCTACTTTATTAAAACTCTTCAGGCTAATTTCTATTCTGTTAAGATGAATTACAATAAACTAAATGTTTAAACGCACCCAAAGCATCCATAACATTATCAGGATGTCTATTTGAAGCAGATGTGCTCTAAGATGCCCTCTGGTGGTTCAAATGAGCAGTAAAGGCAAGGACTGCGACAAATCGAAGAATACCACAGCATACTGAACGCTGTACTGCAGTATTACGCAACTTTTAAATGAGGAACCACTGAACATGGTTGTCTCCCCTTGTTATCATTTAAGAGTGTATAAACAGCACTATAGGCTTCCATGAGGTGCTTGTTGAGTGACAGTTGGATCAGGAATGACTACAGACCGCAGTGATAGTTGATCATGGAGCCTTGCTAAGACATCTGCTTTCTTTGTGAGCCTATGTCTCCCCTCTTAACCAAACTAACCAATAGCTCCATGTAACATTAGAGGACACAGGACTCCCTGGTTTAGTACCACAGAACAAGTCTGGGAAAGGGGATGTGTTATTTACACCAGGAGACTGGAATAACAAAAGTATATCGCCAGGTTGCAGTTGTAAATGAGAACTTGATCTCAACTAGCCTACCTGGTTAAATTAAAAATATATATATATATATATATTACATAAGACTGCCTGTCATAGCTAATTGATAGCACCACCTTCATGAGATAAGTACAGGTAAGGTACAGTGCCTTGCAAAAGTATTCATCCCCCTTCCTATTTTGTTGCATTACAACAACAATTACAACAATGATGGGAAACAGAGGGTTAAATACACAACATGTAATTGATGGGATTGGAACCAGGTGTGAAGGAAAACAAGACAAAACCAATGGAAAATGAAAAATGGATCAGTGATGGCCAGAAGATCGGTGACGTCGACCGCCAAACACTACCCGAACAAGGAGAGGGACCGACTTCGGCGGAAGTCGTGACAGATAAAGAAGTCCTGGATGCTTTGTTAATATTAGACACAAACAAACCAACAAAAAATCCACAGGGGTTGATCATTTGGATCCTGGACTGTTTAAGTGTGCAGCACCCCTTATTGCTGGCTCAGTAGCCCACATTTTTAATTTAACATTATTATTAGGAAGTATTCCAAAAGAAATACGCATATGTGCTGCCACTCCATAAGAGTGGGGATACAAATGATCTTGACAAATATCGCCTCATTTTAAGACTACCTTGTTTAGCTAAAATTCTTGAATCCTTGGTTATTGTACAACTTCGTTCCTTTTTATCTGATAATTGTATTCTTAATATAAACCAATCAGGGTTTAGGCCCGGGCATAGTACTATCACAGCAACCACACTAGTTGCTAATGATCTTGTCAATGCCTTGGATGCTAAAAAGAGCTGCCTTGTTTATTGTCAAAGACGTTCAACACTGTTGATCATTCTGTTTTTCTGAAGAAAGTAGGCCTGGGATATACAGCCTGTTAATGGTTTTAGAATTATCTTAGCGACAAAACTCAGGCCATCTTGATACAGTGCCTTGCATAAGTATTCATCCCCCTTGGCGTTTCTCGAAATTTTTTGCATTACAACCTGTAATTTAAAATTATTTTTATTTGGATTTCATGTAATGGACATAAACAAAATAGTCAAAATTGGTGAAGTGAAATGAAAAAGATAATGAAAATGGAAAAGTGGTGGGTGCATGTGTATTCACCCCCTTTGCTATGAAGCCCCTAAATAAGATCTAGTGCAACCAATTACCTTCAGAAGCCACATAATTAGTTAGATTGAACACAGGTGGACTTTATTTAAGTGTCATGATCTGTCACATGATCTCAGCATATACAATTGAAGTCGGAAGTTTACATACACTTAGGTTGGAGTCATTAAAACTTGTTTTTAAACCACTCCACAAATTTCTTGTGAACAAACTATAGTTTTGGCAAGTCGGTTAGGACATCTACTTTGTGCATGACACAAGTAATTTTCCCAACAATTGTTAACAGACAGATTATTTCACTTCTAATTCACTGTATCACAATTCCAGTGAATTATGTCATGGCTTTAAAAGCTTCTGATAGGCTAATTGACATATTTTTTGTCAATTGGAGGTGTACCTGTGGATGTATTTCAAGGCCTACCATCAAACACAGTGCCTCTCTGCTTGACATCATGAGAAAATCAAAAGAAATCAGCCAAGACCTCTGAAAAAAAAATGTATACCTCCACAAACCTGGTTCATCCTTGGGAGCAATTTCCAAACGCCTGAAGGTACCACGTTCATCTGTACAAACAATAGTTTGCAAGTATAAACACCATTGGACCACGCAGCCATCATATCGCTCAGGAAGGAGACGCGTTCTGTGTCCTAGAGATGAACGTACCTTGGTGCGAAATGTGCAAATCAATCCCAGAACAACAGCAAAAGACCTTGTGAAGATGCTGGAGGAAACAGGTACAAAAGTATCTATATCCACAGTAAAATGAGTCCTATATCGACATAACCTGAAAGGCCGCTCAGCAAGGAAGAAGCCACTGCTCCAAAACCGCCATAAAAAAGCCAGACTACGGTTTGCAACTGCACATGGGGACAAAGATCATACCTTTTGGAGAAGAGTCCTCTGGTCTGATGAAACAAAAATAGAACTGTTTGGCCATAATGAACGTCGTTATGTTTGGAGGAAAAAGGGAGAGGCTTGCAAGCCGAAGAACACCATCCCAACCACGAAGCACGGGGGTGGCAGCATCCTGTTCTGGGGTGCTTTGCTGCAAGAGAGACTGGTGCACTTCACAAAATAGATGGCATTATGAGGAAGTAAAATTATGTGGATATGTTGAAGCAACATCTCAAGACATCAGTCAGGAAGTTAAAGCTTGGTCGCAAGTGGGTTGTCCAAATGGACAATGACCCCAATCATACTTCCAAAGTTGTGGCAAAATGTATTTAGGACAACAATGTCAAGGTATTGGACTGACCATCACAAAGTCCTGACTTCAATCCTATAGAACATTTGTGGGCAGAACTGAAAAAGCGTGTGCGAGCAAGGAGGCCTACAAACCTGACTCAGTTACACCAGCTCTGTCAGGAGGAATGGGCCAAAATTCATCTTATTGTGAGAAGCTTGTGGAAGGCTACCTGAAACATTTGACCCAAGTTAAACAATTTAAAGGCAATGCTACCAAATACTAATTGAGTGTATGTAAACTTCTGACCCACCGGGTATGTGATGAAATAAATAAAAGCTGAAATAAAACAGTCTCTCTACTATTATTCTGACATTTCACATTCTTAAAATAAAGTGGTGATCCTAAGTGACCTAAGACAGGGAATTTTTACTTGGATTAAATGTCAGGAATTGTGAAAAACTGAGTTTAAATGTATTTGGCTATGGTGTATGTAGACTTCCAACTTCAACTGTACAGTGTCATGACGTTGGCAGTGGGGGTAGGTTTATGACAGTCATAAATACCTCTTTCCCCCTTTTTCTCTCTCCCTACTATAACTGATGTGACATAAGAAAACCCCTTGGTTAACATAGAGATTCTGGGGACATCAGAAGGTGGGGGGAAATGAACTATATTCTGGTAATCCGACCAACTGAACATATGCGGTGGTACTTAAGGTATATTATGTCAGTTCGGTTGCCCTCTGACACATTCTCATCAATGATAGAATGACATAAACTCTACTGTGGAAAGTCTAAACGTCAGAGGTATGGGATTCACATGGAATTGTTGTTTAACTCAAATGTTTGAATATGAAATTATTTGTGAAGAGATTAAATGTAATTTTAGTTTCCAAATGAGAGATCTGGGCTTTCATAAGTTTTCTCTGCTCACAGTGGCCCGCCCCTGTGAAGAGGCATGGGTTATAAACTTTTCAGACACACCCCTCTCCCTCCACTATAAAAGCCATTGACGAGAATATAACTTTCTGTTCCGGGGACGCTAGGATGACGATCCGGTGTCAGAATGGTTCAGATAATAACTGTTCCGGGTACACTAGGATGACGATCCGGTGTCAGAATGGTTCAGATAATAACTACAGAACTAAGCCAACAGCAGCATGGACTTTGGTTGTGAATGGTATGAACTTTGAACTCGTATTCACTACAGAAGGGATACCTCCTAGCCGTTGAGTTAGCAACAGCTGCTACAAACGTAGGTTAGTAAGGACAGTCAGAGTATCCCGTCTACTACACACAACGTTACTCCAACGTATCCAGTGATCACCAGAGACATTCTTCAAAGGACAGAGGACTCGGGTTGGCGATACGGTCTTCCATCTACCACCAACCTACTGAAGCGCAGCTTAGAGTAAATATTTATTGCATTTTCCTTTTCAAATGGGCGGTAATTTAGAATGCATAAGATACTGTATTTACGATGGTACAGCTTCGCCTATGTTCCAGTCTCCCGCTCTTTCACTAAAATCCCGCCCCTTTTCTTTGTGTAACAAGCTGTCATATCGATTCCGCCCGCTAGGGACGTTTTTCTGTAAGACGTAATTTGTGATCAAGTTATGATTTCATTGTGTATGTGTGATTCTGTGTGATTAGTTAGGTATTAAGTAAATAAATAATTAAACCCAATTTTGTATTGCTGATTCAACTTGTTAGCCAGGATTCTTTCAGATAATCAAGGATTTACAACTTTCAGATGAGACTGAATAAACTGACGAATAATGTGACTGCTATGGATGTAAAATATTCCTAAGTCTTTGAGAGTTTATTCGAACGATAACAGCTCTATAAATATTATTTCGTGGTGTCCCTCTCTAGTTAATTATGTTTACATGATTAGTTCAATCAGGTAACATTAATTACAGAGAAATTCTTTTATAGAATAGCATGTCATAGCAATTAATCTGGCATTGTCAAAGACACGACAACAGTATACACCTGTTCTGAAAGGCCCCATATTCTGCAACACCACTAAGCAAGGGGCACCATCAAGCAAGCGGCACCGTGAAGACCAAGGAGCTCTCCAAACAGGTCAGGGACAAAGTTGTGGAGAAGTACAGATCAGGGTTGGGTATGAAAAATATCAGAAACTTTGAACATGCCACAGACCACCATTAAATCCATTGTTAAAAAAATGGAAAGAATTTGGCAACACAACAAACCTGCCAAGAGAGGGCCGCCCACCTAAACTCACAGACCAGGCAAGGAGGGCATTAATTAGAGAGGCAACAAACAGACCAAAGATAACCCTGAAGGAGCTGCAAAGCTCCACAGCGGAGACTGGAGTATCTGTCTATAGAACCACTTTAAGCTGTCCACTCCACAGAGCTGGGCTTTACGGAAGAGTAGGCAGAAAAAAGACATTGCTTTAAGAAAATATTAAGCAAACACGTTTGGTGTTTGCCAAAAGTCATGTGGGAGACTCCCCAAACATATGGAAGAAGGTACTCTGGTCAGATGAAACTAAAATGAGATTTTTGGCCATCAAGGAAAATGTCTGGCGAAAACCCAACACCTCCCATCCCCCCGAGAACACCATCCAGTGAAGCATGGTGGTGGCAGCATCATGCTGTGGGGATGTTTTTCATCGGCAGGGACTGGGAAACTGGTCAGAATTGAAGGAATGATGGATGGCGTTAAGTACAGGGAAATTCTTGAGGGAAACCTGTTTCAGTCTTCCAGAGATTTGAGACTGGGACGGAGGTTCACCTTCCAGCAAAACAATGACCCTAAGCATACTGCTAAAGCAACACTCACGTGGTTTAAGGGGGAACATTTAAATGTCTTGGAATGGCCTAGTCAAAGCCCAGACCCCAATCCAATTGAGAATCTGTGGTATGACTTAAAGATTGCGCTGGAGCAGTTTTGCCTTGGAGAATGGGCAAAAATCCCAGTGACTAGATGTGCCAAGCTTAGAGACATACCCCAAGAGACTTGCAGCTGTAATTGCCGCAAAAGGAGGCTCTACAAACTATTGACTTTGGGAGGGGGTGAATAGTTATGCACGCTTAAGGTCTGTTTTTTTTCTTATTATTTCTTTCTTGTTTCACAATAAAACATATTTTGCATCTTCAAAGTGGTAGGCATGTTGTGTAAATCAAATGAGACAAACCCCCCCAAAATCAATTTTAATTCCAGGTTGTAAGGCAACAAAATAGGAAAAATGCCAAGGGGGGTTAATAGTTTTGCAAGCCACTGTAGATGGGGTTCAATCAGAATTTCTTGAAATCCAAAAAGGTGTTCCTCAGGGTTCGATTTTGGGTCCCTTATTGTTCACTTTGTATATTAATGACATAGGAAAAACAGTTAATTCTTGTAGCATTCATCTCTATGCAGATGACACAGTTTTGTATTCCTGAGCCACCTCAGTGCAGCAGGCCAATCGTGAACTTCAGCATGACTTTGAATCAATTCAGAAATCACTTACAGATCTTAAATTAGTGTTAAATACAAGTAAAACCAAGCTCATGCTGTTCTCTAGGTCCTGAAATGTTGACCTTGAGGACCTGCACATTTGCGCAATAAATGGAATCCAAATTGAGCTTGTTTCTCAATATAAGTACCTGGGTGTCTGGATTGATGACAAGTTATCCTTCGTAGCGCATATAAAAAAAAATCTGACTAAGAAGCTAAGATAGTTTTTTAAATATAGAAATAAATGATACATTAGTATTAAAAATAGGAGAAAGATTGTTCAAGCAACGCTTCTCCCTGTATTGGATTTAGGTGATATTGTTTACATGCATGCGGCAACCTCTGTTTTAAAACCCTTGGATGCAGTCTACCATTCCGCAATACGTTTTATCAGAAGGGACAATTTTAGGATTCATCATTGTAGTCTGTATAAAAATGTGGGATGGACATCTCTGTCTGTAAAAAGAGAGCTGCCTTCTTATTTATTTACAACGCAAAGTTACAGAAACTCCCTCCATATGTAACTTCATTAATTAAGATAAGAATAATAAGTTACTAAAACCGTCAACAGTAATGGATGACACTAGAGATCCTTTCAGTCTCTACAGATTTCGGAAAATCCACATTTCGTTTTTTTGCCTCTAATTTGTGGAACAATATGCAGAGTTCACTGCAGCTAGATGTACTGGTGCCCCTCTGGCAGTTTAAATGATTGATTGAGGACCTCTATGTAGTTGAATGTGATTGCTTTTATTAAATGTTTATTTTTGTTAAATGTGTGCGGAATTATATTGTTTTATACACGTGTATGTTATTAATATTCTGTTATTATTGTAATGTGTATTGTAATGCTCTCTTGTAAAATAGATGTTTCATCTCAATGTAACTCCCTGTTTAAATAACAGTTAAATTAAATAAATAAATAATTGAATGCAAGTTTAATAAGCAGTAGCTCTGTTCTATGTGCGCTAGACATTTCTGTGTTTTCCGTTTTTAAGTTTAGTTTTTGTCTTTTACTTTCGGTTTAGTAAACAAGCTTCAAACAGCTGAAAATACAATATTTTGGTTATGGAAAATATATTTCACAGCAGTTTAAATGGTACAATGATTCTCTACACTATACTTGCTTGTTTTGTCACATAAACTGAAATTAAGCAAACATTCAATTCCCTTTGTGTTATGTATGATATGAGTAGTCACCCAATTATTTTACCCAAAGGCAATGGCCAAACTGGTTTATGTAGGGTTATTGTCCCATTGATCTAAGTAGTGTAACTGATACCTAAATTCTCAAACTATTTGTGACCCTATTCACACTTCACAATATTCACTTCTCATTTCTGCTAGTATTCTGTGATATCACGTCACATTCCTAGATATGACAATAAGTCTTTCCTGTACCCGGGGTATAACAACCTGTTATGGTCTAGAGAGGCTCCACCTGTCGATCGATCGATCCATCCATGCATCACTTCCATCTGTCCTACATAATAGGCCCATCTGAAGCCTAATCGGATGCTCACGTAAACACAGGTCATGCCATTATACATGATGTTCAATTAAATTCAATTTAAATGTAATATTCAAAAATCCACAGACCCACTCCAAAAGTTTTTCTAAGCCATCATCGACTCAGTGGGGTTTGTTCATCCTGTCACCGGACCTTCGCATTGCCACAGTCATACCCTGGATCTAGTTTTGTCCCGTGGAATAAATATTGTGGATAAAAATGTTTTTCCTAATAATCCGGGACTATTGGACCACCTCTAAAAACAAAAAACATTTGTCACAAGAAATTAGCTCCCTGGTATACAGAAAATACCCGAGCCCTGAAGCAAGCTTCCAGAAAATTGGAATGGAAATGGCGCCACACCAAACTGGAAGTCTTCTGACTAGCTTGGAAAGACAGTACCGTGCAATATTGAAAAGCCCTCACTGCTGCTCGATCAGCCTACTTTTCCAACCCAATTGAGGAGAATAAAAACAATACAACATATATTTTTGATCGTGTTGCAAAGCTAACTAAAAAGCAGCATTCCCTAACAGAGGATCTTCACTTCAGCAGTGATGAATTTATTAACCTGTTGAGGACAGAGGGTGCTGTTTTCACTTTGGGGGAAAATCGGCCTCGTACTCAATTCTTGCTCGTACAATATGCATATTATTATTACTATTGGATAGAAAACACTCTCTAGTTTCTAAAACCGTTTGAATTATATCTGTGAGTAAAACAGAACTCCTTTTGCAGCAAACTTCCTGACAGGAAGTGGAAAATCTGAAATCGATGCACTGTTCTAGGGCCTGCCTATAAAGGTCCTTGATATTTATTAGAATACATGCACTTCATACGTCTTCCACTAGATGAAAGAGGAGGAAGGGAAGCGCTACTAAGGTACACTATAGTATATTTTGGTAGATAGAAGGTGCTCTTTGGTAAAAGGTGTAAATTGGTCATCAAAAAGAAAGGAGGACCAAGGACCATCAAAAAGAAAGGAGGACGCATTTCGTTTTTTAAACAACTTTGTTTCTATTGAACATGCTATACTAATAAAGGCATTTTAATCAATTATATGAAGAGTGCCTTGGTCTTCCACTAGATGTCGACAGTCAGTGAGAGAAGAAATGGAGTGTGTAACTTGATCTGGGGTCGAATAATAGCTATCGGCATGACGTGTCACCAGTTTCCTGTTTTCTGGAGAGCGCGTGAAGGGACCTGGTTTTGCCTTCTGATAAGCTGTCGTTATGGACGACTAATATCTCCGGCTTTGATTTTATTTGATACATGTGTCAATATCATCGTAAAGTATGTTTTTTAAATATAGTTTTATTAGATTATTGAAATTTATTCGGGACGTTAGGCGTGTTGCGTTGTTATTTGCCTTTGTTCAGGAAGGTGAGCTTCGAGCCACTTTGCTAGCTTTCCGTGCTAATTGACTGGAGAAGAGGACATTCTAAATCCAAACAACGATTGTTCCCGACAAAGGACCCCTTGTACAACATTCTGATGAAAGATCATCAAAAGTAGGACCCATTTTATGATGCTATTTCATATATCTGTCGAACATGTGAAATAGTCGTTTGCGGCCAGGTTTTGGGCACGCTCTCGCCATAACGTAAACTGCAAATCGTAATGAAGTTATTTTTAGAATTCTAACACGGCGATTGCATTAAGAACTAGTCTATCTATCATTTCCTATACAACATGTATTTTCTAGTAACGTTTATGAATAGTTATTTGGTCAGAATAGTTGGAGTGTCATAAAAATATCCGCACATTCTGGGAAAAGCTGCTACGTTAGCACAATGTATAACCACTGATTTCAGCTCTATATATGCACATTTTCGAACAAAACATAAGTGTATGTATAATCTGATGTTATAGGACTGTCATCTGATGAAGGTTTATGAAGGTTAGTGAAAATTAATATATTTTGCTGGTTTATTCCCTATAGCTAACGTGCCTATTGCTATTGCTAACGTGCCTTGATGAATGAATGTGGTAGTGTGGTAGGCTATTGTAGTAAGCTAATATAATGCTATATTGTGTTTTCGCTGTAAAACACTTTAAAAAATCGGAAATATTGGCTGGATTCACAAGATGTTTGTCTTTAATTTGCTGTACACCATCGATTTTTCAGAAATGTTTTATGATGAGTATTTAGGTATTTGACGTTGGTGTCTGTAATTACTCTGGCTGCTTCGGTTCTATTTCTGACGGTAGCTGTGATGGTAACTGCAATGTAAAACTGATTTATACCTCAAATATGCACATTTTTCGAACAAAACATAGATTTATTGTATAACATGTTATACGACTGTCATCTGATGAAGTTGTTTCTTGGTTAGTTTGGTTGGTTCTTGGTTAGTTAGTTTGGCTTGGTGCATGCTACCTGTGCTGTGAAAAATGTCTGTCCTTTTTTGTATTTGGTGGTGAGCTAACATAAATATATGTGGTGTTATCGCTGTAAAACATGTTTAAAATCTGACATGTTGACTGGATTCACAACATGTGTATCTTTCATTTGCTGTATTGGACTTGTTAATGTGTGAAAGTTAAATATTTCTAAAAAATATCTTTTGAATTTCGCGCTCTGCCTTTTCAGTGGAATGTGGGAGGAGTTCTGCTAGCGGAACGCCGGTGCCAGACAGGTTAACTTCTTCGATGAAAAGATCATGATCATTAGAAACCAAATCACGGACTCCTCTTTGAATCTGCGTATTTATCCAAAGCTCAGTTGTCCTGAGTCTGCACAAAACTGCCAGGACCTAGTATCAATGGACACTAAAGTTTTTGAATCCTGTATCTCTCGACACATTCACAAAAATACAGTAGTCATGACCTCTAACCCTTCCAGCTGCCTACTGGACCCTATTACAACTAAACTACTGAAAGAGCTACTCCTGTGCTTGGTCCTCCTATGTTGAACATAATAAACGGCTCCCTATCTTCTGGATGTGTACCCAACTCAAAAGTGCCTTTAATAAAGCCTAATCCTGAAAAAGTCAAACCTTGACCCAGAAAATGTATATAAAATAAATACAAATACATTTTAAAAACTAAATAAATTACCTACCCTGGAAGCCTGTGTTTCAGACATAAGGATGGCGGCAATAAAAAAAAAATGTTTTACTCAAACAAAACAGAGTTCTAGGTCCCAAGAAACAAAGAGATGTGCTGTGACAATTAATCTTGGATGTAGTCGTCTCAAATAAAAAATACTGTGAAGGACCTCAGCATTACTCTGGACCCTGATCTTTCTTTTGACAAACATATGAAGAATATTTGAGGGGCAGCTTTTTTTCCATCTTCGTAACATTGCAAAAATCATTCACCTTTTGTCCAAAACGGATGCAGAAAAGCTAATCCATGCTTTTGTCACTTCTAGATTAGAATACTGCAATGCTCTACTCTCCAGATAAAGCACTAAATAATCTTCAGTTAGCGCTAAATACGGCTGCTAGAATCTTGATTAGAACCCCCAAAAAGTATTATATGTGACCTAGCACCTTGATTCGGTCTTATGTAGCAAAATTTGAAATTGTGTTTTTTTACATTGGATAAAAGCAGAAACGCAGAGATACAAAATGGTACACTGTATACACTGCATTTGAGGAACAATGGGAAAGTAATTATGCTTTGAAAGTTGATAAATTTGGAACCTCACTTTTGAAAAAATGGTCTTTGAGTATTTCGGTACCTACTGGAGAGCTCTTCTTTGTTTACACCCATTCAGCATCGTTCACACCCTCTTATTAAGATTTAGCTCCAACAAACTCTTTTAAGGGTTGATCCGAGCGTTCTGTCCTAACAGCAGCAGTCAAGCACCGAAGCTAACAGTTGTCTCAGAGACATTCAATTAATGGACACTTGCATAGTGGAGTCTTTTTTAAAGACATGTAGCTAGCTAGCGAAACAATGAACCATAATCCCAACTCATGATGGTACTACCCTGCCTGAATCTGCAGGTAGCTAACCAACCAGGTTCAATGTTCCTGAAGGCATTTCTGCCAAAATTCGCATTTTGAATAAAAAAATAAAAAAACGTTCAAATGGCTCTCATGTGAAGTAGTGACCCGCGACATATGCCTAGTTTTCTGAAACAGGTCACATATTACTCTTGTGCTAGCCTCTCTTCACTGGCTCCCTGTTAAGGCTAGTGGTGACTTCAAGGTTGTACTGCTAACCTACAAAGCATTACATGGACTTGCTCCTACCTATCTCTTCGTTGTGGTCCTGCCGTACATACCTACACGTACTGTGCTGCCATCCTTTTAGGAGGTAACAGATTATTTTATTACAATGGTTAAAATGTATTTTCATTGTGTTCCATGGTGTTATTCGCCCCCTAGTGGAGCTTTCTGGTACTTAGAAAGACTACGCAAACAGGAAGTAGAGAATTCGTTCTGCACGCATAGAAGCAGCTAAAAACAACGCTACGGTGCAGGTCTTTCAATGTAGTTATTTCTTGTCACGCTCCAGCCTTGGAAAATGTTTGTTTGTAAGTTAAATTCAAGCATTTAGCTAGTGATGATAATCTTGTTATTGATAGAGTTGCTTACATATCAATGTTGGTTGGTTGCATTTACTCACACAAATTGCAATGCCTTTCATGTATGCCGTTAGCTGTATTACTTTGCTCGTGCGTCATGCAAACAAATTATAAAATATACAATACTGTAGTTTTGTTACTGTTTCTAGTGTAATATGCTTTGTTATTCTACATAGATGGTTGTACATTATTAGAGTAATGAAAGGAGTTAGCCAATTACCATATGAGTAACAATTAGCTATATGGTTTGGCATCATGCCAGATGCATGGTACCTTAGCACGTGCTTTGTATTTATGCAACTTTAAATGTATTGTAATGACCTGACTAGATCATAAATGAACAATTGTCCAGACAGAGGATTGAGTTTGCGAATTGACGTTTTATTCAACCAACTTTACACAGGCTACTGTTTGGCCGTAGCCCACGCCAAATAAATGCCAGATAACCCACAAGCCAATCGTGACCTCTTGTGAAGCCCAGACGTAAAAGAGAGAGAACAAAGGCTAAACCTGGTCTTAACTTCCAATGCTCCATCCCCCTGCCCAACCCCCCTCCACGCCACTCCGCCAACCACCAGGATGCCCGGCATCAGAACATTCCAGGCATTCCCGTGATTGGCAGATAGCAGGTTGATTGACATGTCGGACCTCGCGAACACTGGGTACTGGTCAGTACAACACAACCACCTACTAGCCTAACACATAACACACAGCTGTCTGTGCGGGTCGCTACAGTATAATGTACAGCTACAGTATGTCGGTGTGAATTGAATACTAAAGTATATTCTTTTCTGTATTTTGCAGTTTCACAACATAAACGTTTTCAATATATTAATTCAAGAAAAGTCACGCCGTGGGAGTTTTATTGAAGACTTAGTTGTTAGCTATCTGTCTAGTTTTGCATGGGAACGCAACTCAAGGGCAGAATACGTACACTAAAATCACGAGACGCAGGCTAGAATTTCTAAGCAAACAGCTGGAGGCAGGGCTTTCTCCTATAGAGCTAAATGTTTATGGAATATCCATGTGAGAGACGCAGACTCAGTCTCGACCTTTAAGTCTGTACTGAAGACTCATCTCTTCAGTAGGTCCTATGATTGACTGTAGTCTGGCTCAGGGGTGCGAAGGTGAACGGCAAAGCACTGGCGTGACTAAACGCCCTTTCTGTCTGCCTGGCCGGCTCCCCTCTCTCCACTGGGATTCTCTGCCTCTGACCCTATTATGGGGGCTGAGTCACTGGCTTAATATTGCTCTTCCATGCCGTCCCGAGGGGTGCGTCACGTTGTGCCAGGCTTTTTCACTATAATCGACTTGAGTGGGTTGAGTCACTGTCCGGTCTTGCGCCCCCTCGGGCTGGTGCGGTGGAGATATTTGTGGGCTATCCTCAGCCTTCTCAAGGTAGTAAGTTGGTGATATCGCTCAAGTGGTGTGGGGGCTGTGCTTTGGCAAAGTGAATAGGGTTATATACCCATCTGGTTGGCCCTGTCTGGAGGTATCGCCGGACAGGGCCACTGTGTACCGAGACCCCCGTCTCAGCCTCCAGTATCTACCGCACCTGCTGTCTCAACCTCTGAATGCTCTGCTATGAAAAGCCAACTGACATTTACTCCTGAGGTGCTGACCTGTTGCACCCTCTATAACCACTGTGACTATTATTTGACCCTGTGACACCTGCTGATTCAAACAAATAACTTTAGAAATACATTTGATGTGGCCATCCAAACTCAAAAAGTGTTTCTGAATGTTCTAATTAGAGATGGCAGTATATCAAAGTGGCCAGCAGAGGGCACAATAAAACTTTATATTTTTTTTTACGCCCCAACTTGCAGGTGTGGAAGCTTTTCATGATCTGGAAGAGGTACAGAGAGAAATGACACTTCAAAGGAAAAACTTTATTTGAGAATACTAACAAGTGTTGATGCGACAATCATCACACTGCAAGAATAAATGGTAAATATTATGCAGTCCATTCTAAGACAGTGCTTGCCATGGAGTTTACTTCTGCCCTAGGAAACGGAAGTTCACGCTACATAACATCAATTACAGACAGGTTAAATAAACCAGCAGCATTCCACTATAACTCAACAATATTGTCAGAATTACGTGATGAACATTGTCGTTTCCCTCCCTCTTTTGTCAGTGTTGCTTGTATTCTTAACAGTATGCTTCATGGTTAGGAATGGAAAATCAATGCAAAGGACATTTCAAACACCTGATGTGATGAGCACTTATCAAAGCCATGAATATCATTAATACACTTAAGTATAATGTGGAAATTACTAAATTTAGTTGGTTGAACACTTAAGTTGGCCTTGAGGGAGCACTAACTATGGACAATGTTCATCTGTAATAAACTCTGACATAAGGCAACATATTAAAGTGTTCACACAAAAATACTATGACTAATATGTTCTCAAACAGCAACACTAATTTGTGCTATACAATCTCAACGCCAACATATCATTCAAAGGCTATATAAAGTCACTAACTTATCCTTGGTCTCAGAGGACGAGGATGTTTTGATAATGTAAATGTTGGTTGTCTTGTTACAGTAGCAGTTTAACCATTTGATCATGTGACACTATTCCCTTTTTAAACGTAACCTGTGCATGGTAAACAGTAGGCCTACAGTATGTAAAACGCTATGCGTCAAAAAAGGGAGAGCAGTCTAGCCAATAAGAACACAAGCCACAGGGTAATTTTGAAGGTCGCAATGACAGTTTTCTTTTGTGAAAAATGGTTCATTAAAGCCGCTATATTATTCACAGGCTGAAAATGCTGCAGTGTGTATTAATCCACCAAGACAAACAGGCAGCGGTTACTGTATGATACAGTAACGCCACATACCGGTAGTATAGTAAGTTAGAACACCCCTGCTTTCTTCAGCCGCCAAGACACAGCAAGAGTAATACAAGTTATGTAAACAAGGAAAATAAATATATAAACACAGGACACGTTTGAATCCACTACATCCCCGCGCTTGACAACTCAAAGTCATCGGCGTTAGCCTACCTAATGCAATATAACAAAGTCATGAGCATTTCTTACAATACCTCTTTAAAACTGCTCAGTTCATTGATCTCAGGCATATGGATACATTTAAAAAATGATTCAACTTACTTTAAAAGAAGCAAATAAAACTGCATTTTTCAATAAGAAGATACTACTATGGCTAAAAAACAGGTACCAAGTTTGTCAACTGCAGACTCCCAAGAAATGTTGTATTTGATCACAGACTATTTTCACATGCCAGCTGCTTACTGTCCTGGGTGTGTATGTGTGTATATGACTCCAACACAAATAAAGACTGCGGCCAACGCAAAGCAACAGTGAAATCCTGAAGGGAGACTTGAGATGCAGACAGTCAAACCTCAGCTATGTTGTGACGGGACAGGTGTTGTCATGGTAATAGACTGGGGTTTTGGGCAGATGTTAAGGGTGACGGGAGCAGTTGCAGGCCACATAGACACAGATTCCCCATTGTCCAATACCATTCTGGTATTTTCTACTGTGCTCCCCACGGGTAACCGTTTTTCCAAACTCTGACCCCTTCTATCATGTCATAATTAAATACAGTGGAATACAGCTCAATATTACAGATGGATGTTAGAAGGGAGAGGAGTGTGTATGATAGGCATGACTTCGTGTTATGGGAATAGGGAGAGAAAATTCTGACGAGACAGGGTCAGTGAAAGAAAAGAGTGAAAAGAGAGAAGATAGAGGAAACCAAACATCCCAACGGTTGTCAGTAGAGGGACAGAGGTGACATCAAGGAGCAGTCTTGCCGAGGACACGAGGAATGGTAGAGGATGAACTTTTAATTTCGTGGTAGGAGAGAAGAGAGAAAAGGATGGAGCAATAATCTTGATGTGGCTTAGGCCTGATGGAAAGAGAAAGAAACACTAACAAACAAAAAACATTGGATTAAAAGCTCTGAGGTGGGGCATCATCTAACTAAACGCAATCCTTAACCTATTCAGGTTATCCTAACGGAGATGTGCCTTTGGCCAAATCTGCACTGCTGTATTGACTACTCTTAAAATCAAATAGAATAGATCTTTATTTGCATGTTACATTGCATTCGGAAAGGATTTAGACCCCTTGACCTTTTCCACATTTTGTTAAGTTACAGCCTTATTCTAAAATTCTTTAGTTTTATCCCCCTCATTAATCTACACACAATACCCCATAATGACAAAGCAAAAAAAGGATAGACATTTTTGCAAATTTATTACAAAACCCCCTTGAAATGTCACATTTACACAAGTATTCAGATCCTTTACCAGTACTTTCCTGAAGCCGTTTGGCAGCGATTACAGCCTCGAGTCTTCTAGGGTATGACGCTAATAGATTGGCACACATGAATCTGGGGTGTTTCTCCCATTCTTCTCCGCAGATCCTCTCAAGCTCTATCAGGTTGGATGAGGAGCGCCGTTGCACAGTTATTTTCAGGCCTCTCCAGAGATGTTCGATCGGGTTCAAGTCCAGGCTCTGGCTGGGCCACTCAAGGACATTCAGAGACTTGCCCCGAAACCACCCCTGCGTTGTCTTGGCTGTGTTCTTAGGGTTGTTGTCCTGTTGGAAGGCGAACCTTCGCCCCAGTCTGAGCGCTCTGGAGCAGGTTTTCATTAAGGATCTATCTGTACTTGGCTCTGTTCATCTTTCCCTCAATCCTGACTAGTCTCCTAGTCCCTGCTGCTGAAAAACATCCCCACACTACCATGCTTTACCATAGGGATGGTGCCAGGTTTCCTCCAGACGTGACACCTAGCATTCAGGCCCAATCTTTCAATCTTGGTTTCATCAGACGAGAGAATCTTGTTTCTCATGGTCTGAGAGTCCTTTAGGTGCCCTTTGGCAAACTCCAAGTGTACTGTCATGTGCCTTTTACTGAGGAGTGGCTTCCGCCAGGCCACTCTATCATAAAGGCCTGATTGGTGGAGTGCTGCAGAGATGGTTGTCCTTCTGGTTTTCCCATCTCAGAGGAACTCCGGAGTGCTGTCAGAGTGACCATTGGTTTCTTGGTCACCTCCCTGACCAAGACCCTTCTCCCCTGATTGTTCAGTTTGGCCGAGCAGCCAGCTCTAGGAAGAGTTGTGACGGTTACAAACTTCTTCCAATTAAGAATGAGAGCCCACTACTTTTATTTATGAGAGGTATTGACATGTTGAATGCAACGAGCTGTCTGTCTAAACTACTGTCACACAGCTCGGACACCCATGCATTCTCCATAAGACATGCCACAAGAGGTCTCTTCACAGTTCCCAAGTCCAGAACAGACTATGAGAGGCACACAGTACTAAATAGATCTATGACTACATGGAACTCTATTCCACATCAAGTAACTGACGCAAGCAGTCAAATTTGATTTAAAAAAACAGATTAAAAAACACCTTATGGAACAGCGGGGACTGTGAAGCAACAAACATTGGCACAGACACATGCATACACACACACACAAAATAACATACGCACTACACATTCTCATGGATTTAGTACTGTAGATATGTGGTATTGGTGGAGTAGGGGCCTGAGGGCACACAGTGTGTTGTGAATGTATTGTAATGTTCTAAAACTGTATAAACTGCCTTAATTTTGCTGGACCCCAGGAAGAGTAGCTGATCCATAATCGTGGGGCAGCCAGTGGTGCCGTTCCACCCTACTGCAGATTCAAATTTCAATGCTATTTGTGATACAATTTTGACATTTGTCTGTGCGTATTATTTAATGCATGGTTATGCTATATAGCTACAGTATATGTTATGCGTAGCTAAATAGTTCAGGACTTGCTTTGGAACTGCAAGTAAGAATTTTTGTAGCCTAATACAATCTTGTGTTCATCATAGTAGATAAAAATGATATTAAAAAGCTATATTCTCTGTACATGTTCGAAATCAGGTATCGTGTGCCCATACGGAGTAAGATTTTACGTACAGGATGGGCTCCTGGCTATGCCTCGCACCCATATGGGCGAGAACACTAAGCTCTGCTTCTGGGCCTATGTGAAAGGTCTGATCATATGGTACTAGGTACACACAATTCCTATAGGAGACTGGATTTTGGCAAATGTTAAATCTTTTTTTATCAGAATAATTGTGTTCAAACTCTTGATAGCAAGCTAAAAAAAAATGTTTTGCCATCATACACAATTTAACAAATACACACTGTACCTTTCTTTAAAAGATCAAGAAAAGGATTATAAGAACATAAAATAACCTCAAAGATATGAGGACACATGAATCAGCCAAAGCACGGCGGTGGTTAATGGGTGGTCTGCATTTCAAACCAACTGAATATCAAATCAATTTTATTTATATAGCCCTTCTTACATCAGATGATATATCAAAGTGCTGTGCAGAAATCCAGCCTAAAACCCCAAACAGTAAGCAATGCAGGTGTAGAAGCAAGGTGACTAGGAAAAACTCCCTAGAAAGGCCAAAACCTAGGAAGAAACCTAGAGAGGAACCAGGCTATGAGGGGTGGACAGTCCTCTTCTGGCTGTGCCGGGTGGAGATTATGGCCAAGATGTTCAAATGTTCATAAATGACCAGCATGGTGAAATAATAGTAATCACAGTGAACAGGTCAGGGTTCCATAGCCGCAGGCAGAGCAGTTAAAACTGGAGCAGCAGCACGGCCAGGTGGACTGGGGACAGCAAGGAGTCATCATGCCAGGTAGTCCTGAGGCATGGTCCTAGGGCTCAGGTCCTCCGAGAGAGAGAAAGAGAGAGCATACTTAAATTCACACAGGACACCGGATAAGACAGGAGAAAAACTCCAGATATAACAGACTGTTTGACATGGCATGTCCCGTGTTAAAAGGTGAGCCTCGCAGGCTAGCAGTGGCGGAACATGTGTGTTTGGAGTGGGAGGGGGGTAGCAAGAGGTGGCTGGGTGCGTTAGTGAGATGAGGCACAGTCTGGGTATCTCTTGGAAGGATCAGTTGCGTGCGTCCCAAATGAGTCCCAAATAGCACTTTATTTCCCTATATAGTGCACTACTTTTGACCAAGGCCCATAGGGTCACAGTAACCATTTGGGACGCAGCCAACAAAATCCCTTCTCACTATCCCTCACTGTTTTAGTCATGGCTTATCGGCAGCGCTCCCACTGCAGCAGATCTGTTGCCTGACTAGCATGGGCTGTAAAAGCCCATTAAATGCAGTAAATTAATCTCTCCCTCCCATACGGCTCGCAGAGGAGAGAATGGGAGAAAAACTCATGCCAGCATTACCAGTCCAGATGTCCTAAAAGGGACAAACAGCCAGCGTCTGACTGAGGTACATTTCACTGTCGCTTGGCATTTTAAAGACTTCGAACCAGGTTTGGGGTAAATTCCATTTCAATTCAGTCAACTTCCTGAATTGACTGCATTGAAATGGAACTGACCCCAAACAATGGTGAGTGACTATACTAAGCTGTGATCTATCAGATTGACACATTAGCTAGGCGTCATTAAGGTAACAGGCCAAACAGTAGTGCCTTGTGAATTCTGAAAAAAAAGAGGATTCTGCCTTTACAAGATGCCCCAGAGTGAACCTGTGTCATTTGTGTCTCTCTTCTTTAACAAGCGACCTCAGCGACATTTAACAACTCTCAGACATTAAAACGAGAAATTATAATATACAAGCACCACCAAAAAAAATGGAAGACATACAAAGCCAGTATTTAAATGAAAAGACGTTACACAACAGGGTATGCCGGGACATTCGATCAGCTTTTTGCCTTTTCAAAAAGCATTTCCAGCTGACACTTTAGTGATGACAGGGCACTAATACAGAGCTGGTGGACTGATACAGTATAGCTAACTGGAAAACAATTTCTTATAGATGCTGCTCCAGATCCAGGAGTGAACAGCCTTAATTTCCTTGCACACATACTTTAGTACTGATGACTCTGTCAGCGTCCAAATGTTTCATGCATCACACGAAATGTGCGCTCCAGGTGTGAGTACCCTCCCTCTCATGGTTTTAACGATGGTGACAACTCCCTCCAGCTAATACTTTCACAACAATCCTTGTAAATCCATGTACAGGTTTGCAAGTACACACTTTGGAAAAAGTGCAGAGAATTGGTACTGTTGGATTCGGGCTAAACTTTGAACATCGTGATATTAAAGACATGATAGATCAGACGCATAGTATATAAAGGAGTGAGATCTGTAGAAAGACAGAGTGGATGTGGAATGCCCTGGGTGGACGGGAGAGAGTCACGGGAGTGCGATAGGTGATATGAGAGGACATCTGTGGATTAGGAGAAGGGGGGGGGGGGGGGTTGAGGTCAGGTCAGATCCCCTGAAGGGAGAAATACTTGTTATATTATCCTGTTACCCTCTTCCTGTGGAACCATACGATGTAAGGATTAGAGAGGAGTGTCCGAAGTGGGGAATATATACTTGTGATGGTGAGAACATTTTTTGGCTGAATTACAACTGCAACAACCTTTTGGGAAGAATTCAACTTGGTTAAGTTTCTCTAGTGGCCGTGAGTTATTTACTCTGAAAAATAAGAACCTAACAGTACACAACCATGTTAGAAACAGCAAGGGATAGTGAGAACGGATTGTGCAATGTTGAGGATTAGGGCAGGTGTCCTACTGTACCAGACCATTAGCTCAGCAGTGTAGTCTGTATGACTGCTATGTCCATCACTAAGGTCACTGGAGTTTAGGGGACTGAATAAATTGAAGTGGATTTGTACTCACCCCATTCCACTCCACACTCACTTTTTCGCCGGTCTCGGAGCCGCTCTCGCACTTAACGCTGGACAGGCTGTCCCTAATCCTCCGTCTCTCCCTGTCCCCCTCGCCATCATTTAAGATCTCCACCACACGCATCTGGTGGATGGGGTCTATGGTCTGGGGGAAGGACAAGTGCACACATACACGAGCAAGCAGACAGACACAAACAAGCACACGCCCTTGAGAGACTACTAACCTTGAAGATGTCACGAGCTAGTGAATTCTAGGGATGTATACCCAACTGTTATGGTCATTGTCATGTTGATCACAGGCGTTGGCAAGGCAGCACAAACATATCTGAAGTCCGGATATATTCTAGTACAGCAGTATTCAAACTTTTTCAGCAGGGACCCCTTTTTCCCCCAAGAATTTCTTGCAACCCCACCCCAAATCAGTTTGTATATTTTTACATCAACAAGTAACCATCATTTCTTATCAAAATAAATATGAATAATCTGTACTCAAGTTGTTGTCACAACCCAGACTTTGAATACTACTGTTCTAGTACATAGAGGCTGTGGAATTATATTATGTTTATATGTTTTGTTCCACTGCCTCTGTTGAGACATTTGCTGGAGCATGGAGACAATGAATGCAATAGGAAGCCACCACAGAGACATGGACACTACAATGACAGTTACATGGGAGTGATGTTAGGAGGGACACTCTAGTGGATGGAGACTCTAGTGAGACTACCTATTAGACTTAAAACCACTTACTATGTTGCTCTGCATCCAAAGCAAGGTAGAGAAAGGAAACAGGACTCATGAGATTCATTCATTCAAAAGTTAGACGCACAAATATCATACCCAATACATTCTAACCTCTCACCATTACAATAACAGGGGAGGTTAGCATTTTTTGGGAGGGTGTGATATTTATGCCGTTAACTTTCTCACCCATCATTATCTACGATTAATTTAAGATGATCTGTAATCATGGTAGCATCCACATTAATGTAGAAGTGTTTAGAAACATATTTTATTCTTATTTGGCAATATATAATTTACCATTCATTTCTATTGGGCACAAAATAATCTCAAACACAACCAAAACAAACAGAAAATGCATTTAACATTTGTAGTCACAAGCTTGTAGTCATTGCGTATTGGACCTCTGAATATGGGACCAAATACTTAACCTTTTACTACTTTAATACACATAAGTGAATGTGTCCAAATACTTTTGGTCCCCTAAAATGGGGGGAATATGTACAAAAAAATGCTGTTATTTCAAAACGGTTCACCCGATATGGATGAAAATACTAAAGCTGACAGTCTACAACTCCATAGTGATTGAAACATTTCAAATCCAAAGTGCTGGAGTACAGAGCCAAAACAACAAAATTCACTGTCCCAATACTTTAAGGAGCTCACTGTATATGTACCTGCTTGCGTGAACTCACGGCACGCTCATCCAGGGTCTCTGCGACCTCCAGCTTGCCCTGTCGGCAGTACAAAGCCCCCAGGTTTCTCAGAGTGGTGTTCACTGTAGGGCTGCGGGTAGACAGACACAGCAATTGTCACTGAGTGAGTGGTCACTCACACGGATAACAGCAGGCACAAATGGTTTTAAACAGAGGCCATGTCTTGTTCAACGATATTGAACAGGTTCTCTATTTTTGCTGCAAGGACTGATGTGGATAATATTTCAGGGTAAAATATTTTGAAAGAACTTGATGAATCTCTTTAAATAGCTCCATGCGTAATTGGCACCATTCAATTGGCCTAATATCCTGAAGCCTTTGAAACACATAATCTAAGTGTCATAATGTCAATTTGAATAGGGGCCACACTAATGACTGACCAATGCTTTGTCTCTACGTCAGCACAACTCGTGGTTCACCTGCTGACTTTGCAGGTCCTATACCGGCCTCCATACTCGCCGTACGGGGTGTTGTCTCTGTGCCTGCCCTGGAAGTAATTAAAGAGAGATGGAGAGTGGTCAATTATGAGAGTGGAACTTCAGACAGGAACTACTACATTCCGACTGGTATACAGATGTGTTACAGAGCTCCACCTAGTATGGCCTTAAGGATACATGAGAACATAGGTAAATACACACAACCCACCTTGCTCATCTCCTCCCTCTCTTCACCGTGCATCCCGATGATTTTGTTCTCAGCTGCAAAAATGAAACAGGAGTGTTCTGTAAAAAGATTGTTTGTGGTCAGCCTGACCTGGCAGAGTGCATTCGGAAAGAATTCAGACCAGTTGACTTCCTCCACATTCTGTTATGCTACAGCCTTATTCGAAAATGGATTTAAATTTAAAAAATATAACATCTACCCAAAATACTCTAAAATGAGAAAGCAATAACAGGTTTATATAAATTTTTGCACATTTATTAAAAAATAAAAACAGAAATATCACATATGCATAAATATTCAGACCCTTTACTCAGTACTTTGTTGAAGCACCTTTGGCAGCGATTACAGCCTTGAGTCTTCTTGGGTATGACGCTACAAGCTTGGCATACCTGTATTTGGAGAGTTTCTCCCATTCTTCTCTGCAGATCCTCTCAAGCTCTGTCAGGTTGGATGGGGAGCGTCGCTGCACAGCTATCTTCAAGTCTCTCCAGAGATGTTCCATTGGGTTCAAGTCCGGGCTCTGGGTGTGCTACTCAAGGACATTCAGCCACTTCTTCATTGACTTGGCTGTGTTCTTAGGGTCGTTGTCCTGTTGGAAGATGAAACTTCACTCCAGTCTGAGGTCCTGAGTGCTATGGAGCAGGTTTTCATTAAGGATCTCTCTGTACTTTCCTCCTTTCATCTTTCCCTCAATCCTGACTAGTCTCCCAGTCCCTGCCGCTGAAAAACATCCCCACAACATGATGCTGCCACCACCATGCTTCACCGTAGGGATGGTGCCAGGTTTCCTCCAGACGTGATGCTTGGATTTCAGGCCAAATAGATCAATCTTGGTTTCATCAGACCAGAGAATGTTGTTTCTCATGGTCAGAGTCCTTTAGGTGCCTTTTGGCAAACTCCAAGCGGGCTGTTATGTGCCTTTTACTGAGGAGTGGCTTCCGTCTGGCCACTCTATCATAAAGGCCTGATTGGCGGAGTGCTGCAGAGATGGTTGTCCTTCTGGAAGGTTTTCCCATCTCCACAGAGGAACTCTGGAGCTCTGTCAGAGTGACCATCGGGTTCTTGGTCAACTCCCTGACCAAGGCCCTTCTCCCTTGATTGCTCAGTTTGGCCGGGCAGCCAGCTCTAGGAAAAGTATTGGTGGTTCCAAACTTCTTCCATTTAAGAATGATGCCACGGTGTTCTTGAGGACCTTCAATGCTGCAGACATTTTTTGGTACCCTTCCCCAGATCTGTGCTTCGACATAATCCTGTCACGGAGCAGTACAGATAGTACCTTCGACCTCATGGCTTTGTTTTTGCTCTGACATGCACTGTCAACTGTGGGAACTTATATAGACAGGTGTGTGCCTTTCCAAATCATGTCCAATCAATTGAATTTACTACAGCTGGACTCCAATCAAGTTGTAGAAACATCTCAAGGATAATAAATGGAAACAGGATGCACCCTGATCTCAATTTCAAGTCTCATAGCAAAGGGTCTGAATACTTATGGAAACAAGGTATCTGTTTTTTTATTTTAATACATTTGCTTACATTTCTATAAAACTGTTTTTGCTTTGTCATTATGAGGTATTGCATGTAGATTGATGACACATTTGTTTTATTTAATCCATTTTAGAATAAGGCAGTAACGTAACAAAATATGGAAAAAGTCAAGGGGTCTGAATACTCCAAATGCCTTCAAAAAGTATTCACACCCCTTGACATTTTCCATATTTTGTTGCGTTGCAGCCTGAATTTAACATTGATTAAATTGAGATTGTGTGTCAATGGCCTATACTCCATAAGCATAATTATGTTTTTAGAAGTTGAAATGTTTTGAGTCAATAAGTATTCAACCCCTTTGATATGGCAAGCCAAAACATGGTCTGGGTTAAAATGTGCTTAAACAAGTCACATAATAAGTTGCATGGACTCACTCTGTGTGCAATAATCGTGTTTAACATGATTTTTGAATGACTACCTCATATCAGTACCCCACACATACAATTATCTTTAAGGTCCCTGAGTTGAGCAGTGAATTTCAAACACAGATTCAACCACAAAGACCAGGGAGGTTTTCCAATGCCTCACAAAGGGCACCTATTGGTAGATAAAAAAAAAAAATTCAAGCAGACATTGAATATCCCTTTGAACATGGTGAAGTTATTAATTAATTACACTTTAGATAGTGTATCAATACATTTAGTCACTACAAAGACACAGCTGTCCTTCCTAACTCAGTTGCTGGAAAGGAAGGAAACCAAATCAGGAATTTCACCATGAGCCCAATGGTGACAATAAAACAGTTAAGAGTTTAATGGCTGCGATAGGAGAACACGGAGGATGGATCAACAACATTTGAGTTACTCCATAATACTAAACTAATTGACAGTGAAAAGACGGAAGCTTGTACAGAATAAAAATATTCCAAAACATGCATCTTGTTTGCGACAAGGCACTAAAGTAATACTGCAAAAAATGTGGCTCAGCAATTCACTTTTTGTCTTGAATACAAAGTGTTATGTTTGGGGCAAATCCAAGACATTACATTACTGAGTACTGTCGTGTCTTTGGTATCATTAAACTGAAGATTAATCTTTATCAAAAATTCTTTGGAGTTTGTCCGCCCTCTCTCTGTCGTGGTTAGACTGGATAGTTCAGAGTGACATTCATTCATGTCGTTATAGAATTGATGTTTCGGCAGTTGTCGGTCTTCGCGTTCAATGATACCGAAATCCTAGCTGCAGACTAGTAATTTATATCAGACTTGTTCTTATTCTGTCGGTATCGATTGTCTAAGAGTTTAACCACGTGGTATGGTTAAAAGATTCCGCAATCTACTCAAACCTTAGCTTATACTCAGGTTTATGGTCTCTACTCAAACCTTGGCCCTCTCGTGATAAGCTGGTCTGCAACCTTTAGCCATCTCGTAATTGAGGTAAGCTGGTCTCGTCTTGGCCCTTGGCTATTGTATAAACAGCGTTATGGTAATGTGGCTGTATTGTCTCATGAGTTTCACAAAATTGTACCAAACGGACCAGTTCGTAGCTGGATTCTTCACCGATCTTTTATACATTCTCCAGAACATAAATACTGTTCGGACCACCCATTCTGTGAGGTGGAAGAAATTCCTTTGTTCTCTCTATGAAAACTCACTCTCTCGACACTGTCTGGCCATGAGGCAGGATCTTCTCTAGGAATTTACGACCTGAGGTCGCAGCAGCCTGAGTGTAGGAGACGGAGAGAGAGGGGGATGGTACCCAAAGAGGGCAACGTCATGACAGTACCAATCTCCGTATTTTCAAGCATAGTGGTGACTGCATCATATTATGGGAATGTGAAGGACTGGGGAGTTTTTCAGGATAAAAAAAAAACAACCGCGCTAAGCAGAGGCAAAATCCTAGAAGAAAACTTAGTTCAGTCTGCTTTCCACCTGACACTGGAAGATGAATTCACCTTTCAGCAGAACAAGAACCTAAAACACAAGGCCAAATCTACACTTGAGTTGCTTACCAGAAGACACTAAATGTTCCTGAGTGACCGAGTTCCAGTTTTGACTTAAATCTGCTTGAAGATCAATGGCAAGACTTGAAAAAAAGTCTAGAAATGATCAACAACTAGTGATGCACCGATGACATTTTAAGCAGATACCGATATTCTATATTTTCCTGGCCCCCCCAAAAATGATACCGATAACCGATATCTACAATTTTAGTGGCCTTTTAAGCATTCTAGTACCGTTAAATAGTTAACACACACACACACATGGATGCAGCGGTCTAAGGCACTGCATCTCAGTGCAAGAGGCTTCACTACATCCCTGGTTTGAATTCAGGCAGTATCACATCCAGCCGTGATTGGGAGTCCTATAGGGCAGCGTACAATTGGCCCAGCGTCGTCCGGGTTTGGCTGGGGTAGGCCGTCTTTGTAAATAAGAATTTGTTCTTAGCTGACTTGCCTAGTTACACACACACACCAACAAGTTATTTTGTTGGCATTTACGTATGTACCCATTACCAGTAAAACATAATCAAAACCTATTTCTTTCACGTACTTGCTGTGCTGTTTCGTTGTTCAGTCGTCTCATTCTCTACCAGGATTTCATTATACATGTCAAGCAGTGAAGTCTCAGCTCTGTCTGTCCATGGCCTCTTCTGTCATGGGTCCTCTTCTTCGGTGCGCACTGTCACAGTGTCCATCTTCATCTTGTCCAGCTATGTCTGTAACATTTCACATAAACCCTGTTTCTTGTCTGCATCGAAGTAGCTGTCCTTGTACTTAGCGTCGAGCATGGTGGCAACACAGTAAAGAGGCTCAGAGAGAATGCCACCGAATTGCTTGTTCACAGTCTCTAGTAGACTACTTTTGCAAGTTTTAACCCCACGGTCTGTCGGCAGTTTTGTTGAGCAGGAGTTTCAATGCCATGACAGAGGGTATCACGTCTGCTGCGGGCGCAGTTGATGAGCTTATTTCTCAAGTCAGTGGTTCAAATGGAGCTAGCTAGTGTGTTCATGTTTCCAAGTTTCAAACATGTTCCCAGATGACATTGAAATGGCAGCAGCGGTATGACAACCATTACATTCATGAGCATGAAATATGACTTTCCTCAGTACGAAATCCTCTACGACCCACTGTGCTGTCAGACTCAGCATGCTCATGAGGCTGATATTACTGGTCCAAATGTCAGTGGTGAAGCTAATAGCAGTGACGCTATTACTGTGCACTTGGTAACGCACTTGGTAGTGTGTACCGTTGCTCGACCAGTCGGCGAAAGCCAACATCACCCACGACAGAGAACAGTTGATTGAAAAGATCATATAATTCGCATTGTAAAATTGGTAAACCGCAACTTCTCTGTCTAAACTTCAGGCGACCAACAGAAAGAAAAGACCTGCCTTGTCTCAATTCATGAAAAAGCTTCAAGGAAATTTTGAGAACCAACCAAACTCGGAGTTTAGTCAGCTTGAGTGCTCCCACTTGGCACAAGTGGCACTCATTAAAAATAAATTGTACCAATGTGACATTCTAAAGGAGGATATCAAATCCCCTGAGTTTATCCCAAAGGAATAAGAGCAAGGAAAGTTAATCTGTTAAACCAGGAAAAAGCCTTTTTATTTTCTTCAGAAAATTCTCTCATCCTCTGTCTGACTGGTGAGCGAGTCGTGCCTTGACGAACGAACAGCGCCCTGTTTAGAACACTGTCCATTTTTTAACCCTGTGTCCATCAGTGGCCTTGCTCGCTGGGGTAAGACAAGAGGCGAATCGAGAAGAAAGATGATAACATCTTTAAAGACATGACATCTCTAATGTACTTTCTAAGAGAACCCCACCCTGCCACCTCCACCAGTCCTCCTCATATTATGATTATATAAAACCATATTACCCCTCTGAGGTGAGAGCTTTATTGAAAAGCATGGTACTGTACTGTTCTTACCATCAACAGATCCAAACGCTTTCTCGTGGGCATGGGTCAGAATCTCTTTATACAGAATCTCAGCCTCCTTGTATTTGCCCTGTTTGAGAAGGCAGGATGCCTTTAGAGAAAAGAGAGAAGATATTAAAAAAAAAGTGCTTATCAATGTTGTATCAAATCACACCGAGTTTCCTAAAAGAACTTGTCCAATCCATCCATCAAAATATTTCTCCAGTGTAGTTCAGGGGCACCATATAGCACCACCGCGCCTGCCTCGGGGTCTCAATACAGCCCCTCAATCCCATGATTTGAGTGGGTGGACGAGACAAGCTACAAGACTCTGGAAACTGGCGGCGAATAGACAAATAGACAAAGCAAAGCCCAGTGGACTAGTAGAATGCTTTTAAACACTAATTGAGACGTTTCCCTGCTTGTGGAGAGGCAAGCACAATTAACTGCAAAGCAAAGGTAACGCCAATCAGCGTTAATCATGCTGTGAATGTGAAGCGAACTCTACAGGAGTGGAAAATCACATTGGTTTATTGTCTCCGAGTACCAATATAGACGGTTCATCCTGAATGAAAATGCTGTGTCTTCCATAATCCTAACTTTGAAACTTCACAGGTGAATGTGAAGAGTCAAGGTGACGTTATTCTTTTAAATCAATACTCTG
This sequence comes from Salvelinus fontinalis, assembly GCF_029448725.1. Lineage (NCBI taxonomy): Eukaryota > Metazoa > Chordata > Actinopteri > Salmoniformes > Salmonidae > Salvelinus > Salvelinus fontinalis. The sequence continues at coordinate 36,861,503 of NC_074665.1, forward strand.
AGCAAACATTGTCAAGAAGGTTACACAACTGTAATTACAAGCTACTCCTACAGGAACAGAACTCTACATCACCATTACTCCACACACAGATACGCATACAAAGCGCTCTCTCGCAGTCTCTCCAGACTGCCCCTTCCCACCTAGACAAAAGGAACACCTACATGAGAATACTGTTCAGCTCAGCGTTCCAACACCATAGGTGTTGCCTACCCTCTGCAAGTGGATCCTGGACTTCCACTTCCTGACGGGCCGCCCCCAGGTGGTGAGGGTAGACAACAACACAGGGGCCCCTCAGGGTTGCGTGCTTAGTTCCCACCTGTATTCCCTGTTCACCTACGACTGCTTGGCCGCGCACGACTCCAACACCATCAATAAGTTTGCAGACGACATGACGGTAGTAGCCATGATCCCCGACAACGAGACAGCCTATAAGGAGGAGGTCAGAGACCTGGCAGTATGGTGCCGGGACAACAACCTCATCAAGACAAAGGAGCTGATCGTGGAATACAGGAAACGGAGGGCCGAACAAGCTGCCATTCACATTGACAGGGCTGTAGTGAAGAGGGCACGACAACACCTCTTCCCCCTCAGGAGACTGAAAAGATTTGGCATGAGCCCTCAGATCCTCAAAAAGTTCTACAGCTGCAACCATTGAAATCATCAAGACTGGCTGCATCACCGCTTGGAATGGCAACAGCTTGGCCTCCGACCGTAAGGCGCTACCTCTATACCAGGCGGTGTCAGAGAAAGGCCTTTAAAATGATCAGACTCCAGCAACCCAAGTCATTTAGGGTGTGTTTGTAGATTCAAATCTGGAGTGCCAGAGTGTGCGCTCTGGGTGTTCGTAAATTCAGAGCGTTGTCAGATTGTCCATTCGTAAATTCAGATTGCGTCGCTCTCGGTACATTCAGAGCGCACACTGGACGCTCTGGCTGAGGAGTAGGGTTGATCCAAGCGTACCGACCTCACAACGGCAGTCAGGCACCCAAGCAAACTGGCTAACGTTGGCTACCTTGCTAGCCACTTCCAAACACAAATGAGAGAACACTTCACTCTGACCATTTTACTCACCCTAGCAGAGCTGGTTAGGCTGTTTTCATGTTATCCAGAGCGTTGGTGACTGTAACTGTGCTGCTGGCAACAATTGAATTAAGCTTATTTGCCCGACATTTACTGACATAGGCCATAATCAACGGGTGTTGAGCATTCTCAAATTCATCAGTTATTCCGCGCTCTGGCACACTCAGACGAGAGTGCTCTGAAATCGGAGTAGATAGCAAACGCACCCATAGACTGTTCTCTCTGCTACCGCATGGCAAGCGATACCGGAGCACCAAGTCTGGGATCAAAAGGCTCCTGAACAGTTTCTACCCCCAAGCCATAAGACTGCTGGCTCCCTTAACTATTTGCATTGACCACCTTTTTATTTGCACTGACACTCTTGCACACTCACTGGACTCTACCCACACACTACACGGACACGCCAACACATTCACTACATATGCTGAGACACACACACACACACACCTCAAAAACGCTGCTGCACCTCAGTTTATTATTTATCCTGATTGCACATATTAGCTCAACTACCTCGTAACCCTGCACATTGACTCGGTACCGGTACTCCTTGTATATAGTCTCATTATGTTACTTGTGTTAATATTTCCTTTCTTGAAAACTGTTCTTATTTTTTTTACTTTGCATTGTTGGCAAAGGGTTCGTAAGTATTTCACGGTAAAGTCTACAGCTGTTGTATTCAGCGCATGTGACAAATACAATTGTATTTCATTTTGAACTAAACGTAGTGACACAGAAATCCTGACTAACCAAACATGCAAGTTCAAACTAATCCACACATGGCTTATGTGGGTGTTTTTTTATAGGTGAATGACGATGGACACAAGACACAGTAGCTATTCTCACAAGCATGTGTGTGTGTGTGTGTGTGTGACCCACTACACGTAGATAATTCTGTTCTGAACACAACACAGACCCTTCAGAAATAGGACATTCCCCACAGAGTGAGTTAGTATGAAAGCAGGGCTGTGCTCATTGGGACACACAATAGAATAAACGTTTGGTGCCTAATGAACACCACCCAGGTGTTGCCCAGTAGTACTCACCAGGTTGTTCTTTGTCTTTGCCACGTTGGGGTCGTCGGGACCAAGTCTGCACTCGTAGATCTCCAGGGCGCGGCAGTAGTAGTACTCCACCTCTCCGTACTTGCCCTGGTTCTGACACAGCAGGGCCAGGTTGTTCAGCTGCTTGGCAACATCTGGGTGGTCCTTGCCCAGTACCTGAGAGGGACAAACACATATCTGTATTTATATGTTGTTTTGCAAACACAAATGTCAATACAGTATTAAATGTACAGTTGAAGTCAGAAGTTTACAAACACCTTAGCCAAAAACATTTAAACTCAGTTTTTCACAATTCCTGACATTTAATCCTAGTAAAAATTCCCTGTCTTAGGTCAGTTAGGATCAACACTTTATTTTAAGAATGTGAAATGTCAGAATAATAGTAGAGAGAATTATTTATTTCAGCTTTTATTTATTTCATTACATTGACAGTGGGTCAGAAGTTTACATACGCAATTAGTATTTGGTAACATTTCCTTTAAATTGTTTAACTTGGGGAAAACGTTTCGGGTAGCCTTCCACAAGCTTCCCACAATAAGTTGGGTGAATTTTGGCCCATTCCTCCTGACAGAGCTGGTGTAACTGAGTCAGGTTTGTAGGCCACCTTCCTCGCACACTTTTTTCAGTTCTGCACACAAATGTTCTATAGGATTGAGGTCAGGGCTTTGTGATGGCCACTCCAATACCTTGACTTTGTTGTCCATAAACCATTATGCCACAACTTTGGAAGTATGCTTGGGGTCATTGTCCATTTGGAAGACCCGTTTGCGACCAAGCTTTAACTTCCTGACTGATGTCTTGAGATGTTGCTTCAATATAGCCACATAATTTTCCTACCTCATGCAGCCATCTATTTTGTGAAGTGCACCAGTCCCTCCTGCAGCAAAGCACCCCCACAACATGATGCTGCCACCCCCGTGCTTCACGGTTGGGATGGTGTTCTTCGGCTTGCAAGCCTCCCCTTTCATCCTCCAAACATAACGATGGTCATTATGGCCAAACAGTTCTATTTTTGTTTCATCAGACCAGAGGACATTTCTCCAAAATGTACGATCTTTGTCCCAATGTGCAGTTGCAAACCGTAGTCTAGCTTTTTTATGGCGGTTTTGGAGCAGAGGCTTCTTCCTTGCTGAGCGGCCTTTCAGGTTATGTTGATATAGGACTCGTTTTACTGTGGATATAGATACTTTTGTACCTGTTTCCTCCAGCATCTTCACAAGGTCCTTTGCTGTTGTTCTGGGATTGATTTGCACTTTTCGCACCAAAGTACGTTCATCTCTAGGGAGACAGAACGTGTCTCCTTGAGCGGTATGACAGCTGCGTGGTCCCATGGTGTTTATACTTGCGTACTATTGTTTGTACAGATGAACGTGGTACCTTCAGGCGTTTGGAAATTGCTCCCAAGGATGAACCAGACTTGTGGAGGTCTACAATTTTTTTTTCAGAGGTCTTGGCTGATTTCTTTTGATTTTCCCATGATGTCAAGCAAAGAGGCACTGAGTTTGAAGGTAGGCCTTGAAATACATACAGGTACACCTCCAATTGACTCAAATGGTGTCAATTAGCCTATCAGAAGCTTCTAAAGTCATGACATAATTTTCTGGACTTGTCCAAGCTGTTTAAAGACACAGTCAACTTAGTGTATGTAACTTCTGACCCCCTGGAATTGTGATACAGATAATAAGTTAAATAATCGGTCTTTAAACAATTGTTGGGAAAATTACTTGTGTCATGCACAAAGAAGATGTCCTAGTAATGTGATTTTAGGAGTCATAAGAGAAAACTTCTAATCATGTCCTTTGCACATTAAGTAGCCACTCCCCGAGTGAGGTCAGAGAGCTTGTCAGCAAGAAGGAACGCCCCTTATGACCTCTCTCCCCCTACCCCTCTCTCTCTCTGCCCCCTTCCTACACACCTCCCCCTCTCCCCCTCTCTACCTCTACCTCTCTACCTCTACCTCTCTACCTCTACCTCTCTACCTCTACCTCTCTACCTCTACCTCTCTACCTCTACCTCTACCTCTACCTCTACCTCTACCTCTACCTCTACCTCTACCTCTACCTCTACCTCTCCCTCTACCTCTACCTCTACCTCTCCCTCTCCCTCTACCTCTCCCTCTCCCTCTCCCTCTCCCTCTCCCTCTCCCTCTCCCTCTACCTCTACCTCTACCTCTCGCTCTCCCTCTCTACCTCTCGCTCTCCCTCTCTACCTCTCGCTCTCCCTCTCTACCTCTCGCTCTCCCTCTCTACCTCTCGCTCTCCCTCTCTACCTCTCGCTCTCCCTCTCTACCTCTCGCTCTCCCTCTCTACCTCTCGCTCTCCCTCTCTACCTCTCGCTCTCCCTCTCTACCTCTCGCTCTCCCTCTCTACCTCTCGCTCTCCCTCTCTACCTCTCGCTCTCCCTCTCTACCTCTCGCTCTCCCTCTCTACCTCTCGCTCTCCCTCTCTACCTCTCGCTCTCCCTCTCTACCTCTCGCTCTACCTCTCGCTCTCCCTCTCGCTCTACCTCTCGCTCTCCCTCTCGCTCTCCCTCTCTACCTCTCGCTCTCCCTCTCTACCTCTCGCTCTACCTCTCGCTCTCCCTCTCTACCTCTCGCTCTACCTCTCGCTCTCCCTCTCTACCTCTCGCTCTACCTCTCGCTCTCCCTCTCTACCTCTCGCTCTACCTCTCGCTCTCCCTCTCTACCTCTCGCTCTACCTCTCGCTCTCCCTCTCTACCTCTCGCTCTACCTCTCGCTCTCCCTCTCTACCTCTCGCTCTACCTCTCGCTCTCCCTCTCGCTCTACCTCTCGCTCTACCTCTCGCTCTCCCTCTCGCTCTACCTCTCGCTCTACCTCTCGCTCTACCTCTCGCTCTCCCTCTCTACCTCTCCCTCTACCTCTACCTCTACCTCTACCTCTCCCTCTACCTCTACCTCTACCTCTACCTCTCGCTCTCCCTCTCTACCTCTCGCTCTCCCTCTCTACCTCTCGCTCTCCCTCTCTACCTCTCGCTCTCCCTCTCTACCTCTCGCTCTCCCTCTCTACCTCTCGCTCTCCCTCTCTACCTCTCGCTCTCCCTCTCTACCTCTCGCTCTCCCTCTCTACCTCTCGCTCTCCCTCTCTACCTCTCGCTCTCCCTCTCTACCTCTCGCTCTCCCTCTCTACCTCTCGCTCTCCCTCTCTACCTCTCGCTCTCCCTCTCTACCTCTCGCTCTCCCTCTCTACCTCTCGCTCTCCCTCTCTACCTCTCGCTCTCCCTCTCTACCTCTCGCTCTCCCTCTCTACCTCTCGCTCTCCCTCTCTACCTCTCGCTCTCCCTCTCTACCTCTCGCTCTCCCTCTCTACCTCTCGCTCTCCCTCTCTACCTCTCGCTCTCCCTCTCTACCTCTCGCTCTCCCTCTCTACCTCTCGCTCTCCCTCTCTACCTCTCGCTCTACCTCTCGCTCTCCCTCTCTACCTCTCGCTCTACCTCTCGCTCTCCCTCTCTACCTCTCGCTCTACCTCTCGCTCTCCCTCTCTACCTCTCGCTCTACCTCTCGCTCTCCCTCTCTACCTCTCGCTCTACCTCTCGCTCTCCCTCTCTACCTCTCGCTCTACCTCTCGCTCTCCCTCTCTACCTCTCGCTCTACCTCTCGCTCTCCCTCTCGCTCTCCCTCTCTACCTCTCGCTCTACCTCTCGCTCTCCCTCTCTACCTCTCGCTCTACCTCTCGCTCTCCCTCTCGCTCTACCTCTCGCTCTCCCTCTCGCTCTACCTCTCGCTCTACCTCTCGCTCTCCCTCTCTACCTCTCGCTCTCCCTCTCTACCTCTCGCTCTCCCTCTCTACCTCTCGCTCTCCCTCTCTACCTCTCGCTCTCCCTCTCTACCTCTCCCTCTCTACCTCTCGCTCTCCCTCTCTACCTCTCCCTCTCCCTCTCTACCTCTCCCTCTCCCTCTCTACCTCTCCCTCTCTACCTCTCCCTCTCTACCTCTCGCTCTCTACCTCTCGCTCTCTACCTCTCGCTCTCTACCTCTCTACCTCTCTACCTCTCGCTCTCCCTCTCTACCTCTCGCTCTCCCTCTCTACCTCTCGCTCTCCCTCTCTACCTCTCGCTCTCCCTCTCTACCTCTCGCTCTCCCTCTCTACCTCTCGCTCTCCCTCTCTACCTCTCGCTCTCTACCTCTCCCTCTCTACCTCTCCCTCTCTACCTCTCGCTCTCTACCTCTCGCTCTCTACCTCTCGCTCTCTACCTCTCGCTCTCTACCTCTCGCTCTCTACCTCTCGCTCTCTACCTCTCGCTCTCTACCTCTCGCTCTCTACCTCTCGCTCTCTACCTCTCGCTCTCTACCTCTCGCTCTCTACCTCTCGCTCTCTACCTCTCGCTCTCTACCTCTCTACCTCTCGCTCTCTACCTCTCGCTCTCTACCTCTCTACCTCTCGCTCTCTACCTCTCGCTCTCTACCTCTCGCTCTCTACCTCTCGCTCTCTACCTCTCGCTCTCTACCTCTCGCTCTCTACCTCTCGCTCTCTACCTCTCGCTCTCTACCTCTCGCTCTCTACCTCTCGCTCTCTACCTCTCGCTCTCTACCTCTCGCTCTCTACCTCTCGCTCTCTACCTCTCGCTCTCTACCTCTCGCTCTCTACCTCTCGCTCTCTACCTCTCGCTCTCTACCTCTCGCTCTCTACCTCTCGCTCTCTACCTCTCGCTCTCTACCTCTCGCTCTCTACCTCTCGCTCTCTACCTCTCGCTCTCTACCTCTCGCTCTCTACCTCTCGCTCTCTACCTCTCGCTCTCTACCTCTCGCTCTCTACCTCTCGCTCTCTACCTCTCGCTCTCTACCTCTCGCTCTCTACCTCTCGCTCTCTACCTCTCGCTCTCTACCTCTCGCTCTCTACCTCTCGCTCTCTACCTCTCGCTCTCTACCTCTCGCTCTCTACCTCTCGCTCTCTACCTCTCGCTCTCTACCTCTCGCTCTCTACCTCTCGCTCTCCCTCTCTACCTCTCGCTCTCTACCTCTCTACCTCTCGCTCTCTACCTCTCGCTCTCCCTCTCTACCTCTCGCTCTCCCTCTCTACCTCTCGCTCTCCCTCTCTACCTCTCGCTCTCCCTCTCGCTCTCCCTCTCTACCTCTCGCTCTCCCTCTCTACCTCTCGCTCTCCCTCTCTACCTCTCGCTCTCCCTCTCTACCTCTCCAGCTCTCCCTCTCTACCTCTCCAGCTCTCCCTCTCGCTCTCCCTCTCCCTCTCGCTCTCCCTCTCGCTCTCCCTCTCGCTCTCCCTCTCGCTCTCCCTCTCGCTCTCCCTCTCGCTCTCCCTCTCGCTCTCCCTCTCTACCTCTCGCTCTCCCTCTCTACCTCTCGCTCTCCCTCTCTACCTCTCGCTCTCCCTCTCTACCTCTCGCTCTCCCTCTCTACCTCTCGCTCTCCCTCTCTACCTCTCGCTCTCCCTCTCTACCTCTCGCTCTCCCTCTCTACCTCTCGCTCTCCCTCTCTACCTCTCGCTCTCCCTCTCTCCCTCTCGCTCTCCCTCTCTCCCTCTCCCTCTCCCTCTCTCCCTCTCGCTCTCCCTCTCTCCCTCTCGCTCTCCCTCTCTCCCTCTCGCTCTCCCTCTCTTTTTTTTATTTTTTTTATTTCACCTTTATTTAACCAGGTAGGCTAGTTGAGAACAAGTTCTCATTTGCAACTGCGACCTGGCCAAGATAAAGCATAGCAGTGTGAACAGACAACAACACAGAGTTACACATGGAGTAAACAATAAACAAGTCAATAACATGGTAGAAAAAAAAAGAGAATCTATATACAATGTGTGCAAAAGGCATGAGGTAGGCAATAAATCGAGTAATTACAATTTAGCAGATTAACACTGGAGTGATAAATCGTCAGATGATCATGTGCAAGAAGAGATACTGGTGTGCAAAAGAGCAGAAAAGTAAATAAATAAAAGCAGTATGGGGGTGAGGTAGGTAAATTGGGTGGGTAGTTTACAGATGGACTATGTACAGCTGCAGCGATCGGTTAGCTGCTCGGATAGCAGATTTTTAAAGTTGTTGAGGGAGATAAAAGTCTCCAACTTCAGAGATTTTTGCAATTCGTTCCAGTCGCAGGCAGCAGAGAACTGGAAGGAAAGGCGTCCAAATGAGGTTTTGGCTTTAGGGATGATCAGTGAGATACACCTGCTGGAGCGCGTGCTACGGGTGGGTGTAGCCATCGTGACCAGTGAACTGAGATAAGGCAGCACTTTACCTAGCATAGCCTTGTAGATGACCTGGAGCCAGTGGGTCTGACGACGAACATGTAGCGAGGGCCAGCCGACTAGGGCATACAGGTCGCAGTGGTGGGTCGTATAAGGTGCTTTAGTAACAAAACGGATGGCACTGTAAAAAACTGCATCCAGTTTGCTGAGTAGAGTATTGGAAGCTATTTTGTAGATGACATCGCCGAAGTCGAGGATCGGTAGGATAGTCAGTTTTACTAGGGTAAGTTTGGCGGCGTGAGTGAAGGAGGCTTTGTTGCGGAATAGAAAGCCGACTCTAGATTTGATTTTGGATTGGAGATGTTTGATATGAGTCTGGAAGGAGAGTTTGCTAGCCAGACAGTCTAGCCAGACACCTAGGTACTTATAGATGTCCACATATTCTAGGTCGGAACCGTCCAGGGTGGTGATGCTAGTCGGGCGTGCGGGTGCAGGCAGCGAACGGTTGAAAAGCATGCATTTGGTTTTACTAGCGTTTAAGAGCAGTTGGAGGCCACGGAAGGAGTGTTGTATGGCATTGAAGCTCGTTTGGAGGTTAGATAGCACAGTGTCCAAGGAAGGGCCGGGAGTATACAGAATGGTGTCGTCTGCATAGAGGTGGATCAGGGAATCGCCCGCAGCAAGAGCAACATCATTGATGTATACAGAGAAAAGAGTCGGCCCGAGAATTGAACCCTGTGGTACCCCCATAGAGACTGCCAGAGGACCGGACAACATGCCCTCCGATTTGACACACTGAACTCTGTCTGCAAAGTAGTTGGTGAACCAGGCAAGGCAGTCATTAGAAAAACCGAGGCTACTGAGTCTGCCGATAAGAATATGGTGATTGACAGAGTCGAAAGCCTTGGCCAGGTCGATGAAGACGGCTGCACAGTAATGTCTTTTATCGATGGCGGTTATGACATCATTTAGTACCTTGAGCGTGGCTGAGGTGCACCCGTGACCGGCTCGGAAAGCGGATTGCACAGCGGAGAAGGTACGGTGGGATTCGAGATGGTCAGTGATCTGTTTGTTGACTTGGCTTTCGAAGACCTTAGATAGGCAGGGCAGGATGGATATAGGTCTGTAACAGTTTGGGTCCAGGGTGTCTCCCCCTTTGAAGAGGGGGATGACCGCGGCAGCTTTCCAATCCTTGGGGATCTCAGATGATACGAAGGAGAGGTTGAACAGGCTGGTAATAGGGGGTGCGACAATGGCGGCGGACAGTTTCAGAAATAGGGGGTCCAGATTGTCAAGCCCAGCTGATTTGTATGGGTCCAGGTTTTCCAGCTCTTTCAGAACATCTGCTATCTGGATATGGGTAAAGGAGAAGCTGGGGAGGCTTGGGCGAGTAGCAGCGGGGGGGGGGGGGGGGGGGGCGGGGCTGTTGGCCAAGGTTGGAGTCGCCAGGGGGAAGGCATGGCCAGCCGTTGAGAAATGTTTGTTGAAGTTTTCGATTATCACGGACTTATCAGTGGTGACCGTGTTACCTAGCCTCAGTGAAGTGGGCAGCTGGGAGGAGGTGCTCTTGTTTTCCATGGACTTTACAGTATCCCAGAACTTTTTGGAGTTAGAGCTACAGGATGCAAATTTCTGCTTGAAAAAGCTGGCCTTTGCTTTCCTGACTGACTGCGTGTATTGGTTCCTGACTTCCCTGAACAGTTGCATATCGCGGGGGCTCTTCGATGCTATTGCAGTTCGCCACAGGATGTTTTTGTGCTGGTCGAGGGCAGTCAGGTCTGGAGTGAACCAAGGGCTATATCTGTTCTTGGTTCTGCATTTTTTGAACGGAGCATGCTTGTCTAATATGGCGAGGAAGTAACTTTTAAAGAATGACCAGGCATCCTCAACTGACGGGATGAGGTCAATATCCTTCCAGGGTACCCGGGCCAGGTCGATTAGAAAGGCCTGCTCGCAGAAGTGTTTTAGGGAGCGTTTGACAGTGATGAGGGGTGGTCGTTTGGCCGCGGACCCGTGGCGGATACAGGCAATGAGGCAGTGATCGCTGAGATCTTGATTGAAGACAGCAGAGGTGTATTTGGAGGGCAAGTTGGTCAGGATAATGTCTATTAGCGTGCCCATGTTTACGGATTTAGGGTTGTACCTGGTGGGTTCCTTGATGATTTGAGTGAGATTGAGGGCATCAAGCTTAGATTGTAGGACTGCCGGGGTGTTAAGCATATCCCAGTTTAGGTCACCTAACAGAACAAACTCTGAAGCTAGATGGGGAGCGATCAATTCACAGATGGTGTCCAGGGCACAGCTGGGAGCTGAGGGGGGTCAGTAGCAGGCGGCAACAGTGAGAGACTTATTTCTGGAGAGATTAATTTTTAAAATTAGAAGTTCGAACTGTTTGGGCATAGACCTGGAAAGTATGACAGAACTTTGCAGGCTATCTCTGCAGTAGATTGCAACTCCTCCCCCTTTGGCAGTTCTATCTTGACGGAAAGTGTTATAGTTGGGTATGGAAATCTCAGAATTTTTGGTGGCCTTCCTAAGCCAGGATTCGGAAACGGCAAGGACATCAGGGTTGGCAGAGTGTGCTAAAGCGGTGAGTAAGGCAAACTTAGGGAGGAGGCTTCTGATGTTGACATGCATAAGGCCAAGGCTTTTTCGATCACAGAAGTCAACAAATGAGGGTGACTGGGGACATGCAGGGCCTGGGTTTACCTCCACATCACCCGAGGAACAGAGGAGTAGTAGGATGAGGGTGCGGCTAAAGGCTATCAAAACTGGTCGCCTAGAGCGTTGGGGACAAGGAATAAAAGGAGCAGATTTATGGGCGCGGTAGAATAGATTCTGGGCATAATGTGCAGACCAGGGTATGGTGGGGCACGGGTACAGCGGAGGCAAGCCCAGGCACTGGGTGATGATAAGAGAGGTTGTATCTCTGGACATACTGGTCTCAATGGGTGAGGTCACCGCATGTGTGGGGGGTGGGACAAAGGAGGTATCAGAGGTACGGAGAGTGGAACTACGGGGTCCATTGCAAACCAAAACAATGATAACTAGCCTGAACAACAGTATGCAAGGCATATTGATATTTGAGAGAGACATACAATAAGGCATAAAGTGATTGCAGGTCTTGATTGGGAGAGCTAGCTAAAACAACAGGTGAGATAACAGCAGCTAGTCAGCTAACAGCAACAGCAGGTAAAAATGGCGACGACCAGGCAGACAGGGTCGGATTAACTACACACAGATCCTGAGTTAAAGCACAGAGCCGACAGATAAAACACAAATAAACGGAATGGAGTACCGTGAATTAATGGACAGTCAAGCAGGCATCAGCTATGTAGCCGAGTGATCATAGTGTCCAGGGGGCAGCCGTAGATGGAGCAGTGAGGCCTCCACTAAGCTAGCCCGCGGCGTTTAAAGTTAGTAGCCCGGGGGGGTGGTCTGCTCAGACGGAGGGGGTCTGCTCAGACGGAGGCCGGTTGAGGGCACAGCGGATGGGGTATTTGTCTACAGACCAGACGTGGTCGTGTCGACAGAGAATCCAAGCCGGATGGCGGTGGCGAAAGAGAGGTTGTGAGTTGTAGAATTGTGTTTGCTAACTGGTGCTAGCTTCGTGATTCAGACAGCTAGTCATGGGTAGCAAGCTAGCAGAAGATGGAGGTCTGTTTTTAGCCACGCCGTGCAATTCCGTCGGTAGATTAGTGGGGTTCCGTGTGGTAGAGGGGACCAATCCAATTGTCAAAATAGTTATAGTGGCCTAAGAAGATTGTTCAATAGACCTGTTCAGATAGCAGCCGATATGCTCAAGACAGCTAACGATTAGCGGGCCGCAGTTAGCATATGGACGTTCAGGTTACGTCGCGATGGAGGGGCCAGTTGAAATACTCCCTCGGGCAGATAACGTCGGAATCCCAGTCGTGAAGGCCCGGTGGGGCTCCGCATCGGCAGTAAAACGGGTCCGGATAGGTGATTGTAGCCCAGGAGTGGCTGATGGAACTCTTCAGCTGGCTAGCTCCGGGATAATTGGTGTTTGCTCCGGAATTGATGTTAGCCGATAGTCACTCGGATAGCAGCTAGTTAGCTGCAAGATCCAGGTGTAAATGTCCAGAGTTTGCGGTAAAAATCCGGGGATATGGAGAGAAAAAAAGGTCTGGTATGCTCTGATCTGAGTCGCGTTGTACAAAACTGGCAATAGTTTTCCGAGCTAAAGGATAGCTGATGAGCGCTAGCTGTGGTTAGCTGAACTACTAACGTTAGCTTGTGAGCTGGCTAACTTCTGGCTAGCTTCTGTTGTAGATTTCGGATACGAGGTGAATAATACTTTTGAGGAAAAAAAAAAACAGATCCGCACCACATTTGGTGAGGTGGGTTGCAGGAGAGTGTTTTGAAGTTGAGTTTTTAAGAAGAATAAAATATAAAAATATATATATAAAAATATATGCGAAGAAAAATATATACAATATATATACACGGGATAAGACGAGGACAAAGGACATCTGACTGCTACGCCATCTTGGATTCTCTCTCTCTCTCTCTCTCTCTAACCCTCTACACCTCTCTCTCTACCCCCTACCTCCCTCTCTACCCCTCGCCGTTATCACTTTTGCTTAATGTGATCTCAATTAATCCTTGTAAGTGCTTCAGAAAAGATGACCACTGAAGGGAACTTCATAGATGCATTAAGAACATAACTTTACTTTTTACCTCCCGTTTACCTCCCGTTTGTTGTTTTTAAATACCCCTCTCTCTCTCTCTCTCTACCCCTCTCTACCCCCCTCTCTACCCCCTACCTCTCTACCCCTCACTCTACCCCCTACCCCTCTCTCTACCCCCTACATCTCTACCCCTCTCTCTACCCCCTACATCTCTACCCCTCTCTCTACCCCCTACCTCTCTCTCTACCCCCTACCCCTCACTCTACCCCCTACCCCTCACTCTACCCCCTACCCCTCACTCTACCCCCTACCCCTCACTCTACCCCCTACCACTCACTCTACCCCCTACCACTCACTCTACCCCCTACCTACCTCTCTACCCCCTACCTACCTCTCTACCCCCTACCTCTCTCTCTACCCCCTACCTCTCTCTCTACCCCCTACCTCTCTCTCTACCCCCTACCTCTCTCTCTACCCCCTACCTCTCTCTCTACCCCCTACCTCTCTCTCTACCCCCTACCTCTCTCTCTACCCCCTACCTCTCTCTCTACCCCCTACCTCTCTCTCTACCCCCTACCTCTCTCTCTACCCCCTACCTCTCTCTACCCCCTACCTCTCTCTCTACCCCCTACCTCTCTCTCTACCCCCTACCTCTCTCTCTACCCCCTACCTCTCTCTCTACCCCCTACCCCTCTCTCTACCCCCTACCCCTCTCTCTACCCCCTACCCCTCACTCTACCACTCTCTCTACCCCTACCTCTCTACCCCCTACCCCTCACTCTACCCCCTACCACTCTCTCTACCCCTACCTCTCTACCCCCTACCTCTCTACCCCCTACCTCTCTCTCTACCCCCTACCTCTCTCTCTACCCCTACCCCTCACTCTACCACTCTCTCTACCCCTACCTCTCTACCCCCTACCTCTCTCTCTACCCCCTACCTCTCTCCTCCCCCCTCTCTCTACCCCCTACCTCTCTACCCCCTACCTCTCTACCCCCTACCTCTCTACCCCCTACCTCTCTACCCCCTACCTCTCTACCCCCTACCTCTCTCTACCCCCTACCTCTCTCTACCCCCTACCTCTCTCTACCCCCTACCTCTCTCTACCCCCTACCTCTCTCTACCCCCTACCTCTCTCTACCCCCTACCTCTCTCTACCCCCTACCTCTCTCTACCCCCTACCTCTCTCTACCCCCTACCTCTCTCTACCCTCTACCTCTCTCTACCCTCTACCTCTCTCTACCCTCTACCTCTCTCTACCCTCTCTCTCTCTACCCTCTCTCTCTCTACCCTCTCTCTCTCTACCCTCTCTCTCTCTACCCTCTCTCTCTCTACCCTCTCTCTCTCTACCCTCTCTCTCTCTACCCTCTCTCTCTCTACCCCCTACCTCTCTCTCTCTACCCCCTACCTCTCTCTCTCTACCCCCTACCTCTCTCTCTCTACCCCCTACCTCTCTCTCTCTACCCCCTACCTCTCACTCTACCCCCTACCCCTCACTCTACCCCCTACCCCCTACCTCTCTCTCTACCCCCTACCTCTCTCTCTACCCCCTACCTCTCTCTCTACCCCCTACCTCTCTCTCTACCCCCTACCTCTCTCTCTACCCCCTACCTCTCTCTCTACCCCCTACCTCTCTCTCTCACCCCCTACCTCTCTCTCTACCCCCTACCTCTCTCTCTACCCCCTACCTCTCTCTCTACCCCCTACCTCTCTCTCTACCCCCTACCTCTCTCTCTACCCCCCTACCTCTCTCTCTACCCCCTACCTCTCTCTCTACCCCCTACCTCTCTCTACCCCTCTCTCTACCCCCTACCTCTCACTCTCTCTCTCTCTACCCCCTACCTCTCTCTCTCTCTCTCTACCCCCTACCTCTCTCTCTCTCTCTCTCTACCCCCTACCTCTCTCTCTCTCTCTCTCTACCCCCTACCTCTCTCTCTCTCTCTCTCTACCCCCTACCTCTCTACCCCCTACCTCTCTCTCTACCCCCTACCTCTCTCTCTACCCCCTACCTCTCTCTCTACCCCCTACCTCTCTCTCTACCCCCTACCTCTCTCTCTACCCCCTACCTCTCTCTCTACCCCCTACCTCTCTCTCTACCCCCTACCTCTCTCTCTACCCTCTCTCTCTCTACCCTCTCTCTCTCTACCCTCTCTCTCTCTACCCTCTCTCTCTCTACCCTCTCTCTCTCTACCCTCTCTCTCTCTACCCTCTCTCTCTCTACCCTCTCTCTCTCTACCCTCTCTCTCTCTACCACCCCCTACCCCTCACTCTCTCTCTACCCCCTACCCCTCACTCTCTCTCTACCCCCTACCCCTCACTCTCTCTCTACCCCCTACCCCTCACTCTCTCTCTACCCCCTACCCCTCACTCTCTCTCTACCCCCCTACCCCTCACTCTCTCTCTACCCCCTACCCCTCACTCTCTCTCTACCCCCTACCCCTCACTCTCTACCCCTCTCTCTCTCTCTACCCCTCTTTACCCCCTACCTCTCTACCCCCTACCTCTCTACCCCTCTCTACCCCCTACCTCTCTCTACCCCTCTCTACCCCCCTACCTCTCTCTACCCCCTACCTCTCACTCTCTCTCTCTCTACCCCCTACCTCTCTCTCTCTCTCCCCTACCTTTCTCTCTCTCTCTCTCTACCCCCTAACTCTCTCTCTCTACCCCCTAACTCTCTCTCTCTACCCCCTAACTCTCTCTCTCTACCCCCTAACTCTCTCTCTCTACCCCCTAACTCTCTCTCTCTACCCCCTAACTCTCTCTCTCTACCCCCTAACTCTCTCTCTCTACCCCCTAACTCTCTCTCTCTACCCCCTAACTCTCTCTCTCTACCCCCTAACTCTCTCTCTCTACCCCCTAACTCTCTCTCTCTACCCCCTAACTCTCTCTCTCTACCCCCTAACTCTCTCTCTCTACCCCCTAACTCTCTCTCTCTACCCCCTAACTCTCTCTCTCTACCCCCTAACTCTCTCTCTCTACCCCCTAACTCTCTCTCTCTACCCCCTAACTCTCTCTCTACCCCCTAACTCTCTCTCTCTCTCCCCTACCTCTCTCTCTCTCTCCCCTACCTCTCTCTCTCTCTCTCTCCCCTACCTCTCTCTCTCTCTCTCTCCCCTACCCCTCTCTCTCTCTCTCTCCCCTACCTCTCTCTCTCTCTCTCCCCTCTCTCTCTCTCTCTCTCTCCCCTACCTCTCTCTCTCTCTCTCTCCTACCTCTCTCTCTCTCTCCCCTACCTTTCTCTCTCTCTTTCTCTACCCCCTACCTCTCTCTCTACCCCCTAACTCTCTCTCTCTACCCCCCTAACTCTCTCTCTCTACCCCCTAACTCTCTCTCTCTACCCCCTAACTCTCTCTCTCTACCCCCTAACTCTCTCTCTCTACCCCCTAACTCTCTCTCTCTACCCCCTAACTCTCTCTCTCTACCCCCTAACTCTCTCTCTCTACCCCCTAACTCTCTCTCTCTACCCCCTAACTCTCTCTCTCTCTCTCCCCTACCTCTCTCTCTCTCTCTCCCCCTACCTCTCTCTCTCTCTCTCCCCTACCTCTCTCTCTCTCTCTCCCCTCTCTCTCTCTCTCTCTCTCCCCTACCTCTCTCTCTCTCTCTCCCCTACCTCTCTCTCTCTCCCCCCCCCTACCTCTCTCTCCCCCCTACCTCTCTCTCTCCACCTCTCTCTCCCTCTCCACCTCTCTCTCCCTCTCCACCTCTCTCTCTCTCTACCCCCTACCCCTCTCTCTCTACCCCCTACCCCTCTCTCTCTACCCCCTACCCCTCTCTCTCTCTACCCCCTACCCCTCTCTCTCTCTACCCCCTACCCCTCTCTCTCTCTACCCCCTACCCCTCTCTCTCTCTACCCCTACCCCTCTCTCTCTCTACCCCCTACCCCCTCTCTCTCTCTACCCCCTACCCCTCTCTCTCTACCCCCTACCCCTCTCTCTCTCTACCCCCTACCTCTCTCTCTCTCTACCCCCTACCTCTCTCTCTCTCTACCTCCTACCTCTCTCTCTCTACCCCCTACCTCTCTCTCTCTCTACCCCTCTCTCTACACCTCTCTCTACACCTCTCTCTCTACCCCTCTCTCTACACCTCTCTCTCTACCCCTCTCTCTACACCTCTCTCTACACCTCTCTCTACACCTCTCTCTCTACCCCATACCCCTCACTCTACCCCCCTACCCCTCACTCTACCCCCCTACCCCTCACTCTACCCCCCTACCCCTCACTCTACCCCCCTACCCCTCACTCTACCCCCCTACCACTCACTCTACCCCTCACTCTACCCCTCTACCCCTCTCTCTCTACCCCTTACCTCTCTCTACCCCTCTCTCTTCCCCCTTCTCTCTACCCCTCTCTCTCTACCCCTCTCTCTCTACCCCATACCCCTCACTCTACCCCTCTACCACTCACTCTACCCCTCTACCCCTCACTCTACCCCCTTTACCCCTCACTCTACCCCCTACCCCTCCCTACCCCTCACTCTACCCCTCACTCTACCCCTCACTCTACCCCTCACTCTACCCCCCTACCCCTCACTTAACCCCTCTACCCCTCACTCTACCCCCTACCTCTCTCTCTCTACCCCCTACATCTCTCTCTCTACCCCCTACATCTCTCTCTCTACCCCCTAACTATCTCTCTCCCCTACCTCTCTCTCTCTCTCTCTCCCCTACCCCTCTCTCTCTCCCCTACCTCTCTCTCTCTCTCTCTCCCCTACCCCTCTCTCTCTCTCTCTCCCCTACGCCTCACTCTACCCCCTACGCCTCACTCTACCCCCTACGCCTCACTCTACCCCCTACGCCTCACTCTACCCCCTACGCCTCACTCTACCCCCTACGCCTCACTCTACCCCCTACGCCTCACTCTACCCCCCTACGCCTCACTCTCTCCCCTACCTCTCTCTCTCTCTCTCTCTCTCCCCTCCCTCTCTCTCTCTCTCTCCCTCCCCCCCTACCTCTCTCTCTCTCTCTCCCCCCTACCTCTCTATCTCTCTCCCCCCTACCTCTCTATCTCTCTCTCCCCCCCTACCTCTCTCTCTCTCTACCCCCTACCTCTCTCTCCCCCCCTACCCTCTCTCTCTCTCTACCCCCTACCTCTCTCTCTACCCCCTACCTCTCTCTCTACCCCCACCTCTCTCTCTACCCCCACCTCTCTCTCTACCCCCCACCTCTCTATCTCTCTAACCCCCCCACCTCTCTATCTCTCTACCCCCCACCTCTCTATCTCTCTACCCCCCCACCTCTCTATCTCTCTACCCCCCACCTCTCTATCTCTCTACCCCCCACCTCTCTATCTCTCTACCCCCCACCTCTCTATCTCTCTACCCCCCACCTCTCTATCTCTCTCTCTATCTCTCTACCCCCCACCTCTCTATCTCTCTACCCCCCACCTCTCTATCTCTCTACCCCCCACCTCTCTATCTCTCTACCCCCCACCTCTCTATCTCTCTACCCCCCACCTCTCTATCTCTCTACCCCCCACCTCTCTACTCTCTACCCCCACCTCTCTATCTCTCTACCCCCCACCTCTCTATCTCTCTACCCCCCACCTCTCTATCTCTACCACCCCCCACCTCTCTATCTCTCTACCCCCCACCTCTCTATCTCTCTACCCCCCACCTCTCTATCTCTCTACCCCCCCACCTCTCTATCTCTCTACCCCCCCACCTCTCTATCTCTCTACCCCCCACCTCTCTATCTCTCTACCCCCCCACCTCTCTATCTCTCTACCCCCCACC